>NC_137100.1:66560817-66580817 GCF_949357685.1 Gobio gobio | reverse complement strand
TTTATTGCCATCTCTTCTGAGCTACCATTCAGTTTATTGTCTCTATTGTTTTGAGGCGCAAACTGCCCATTCAGTTTCAGTCTCCCAGAACACTTTCACACCTCTCTGGCCAGGTTATGGCTCTTATAATCTTAATTCTTTTGTCTTCATTGTAATCACTGACGACTCTCTATTCAAACTGTTCTATTCAAACCTCATTTATGATCAAACTTCTCACTTCACCTTCTAAAGTGCCTCAAATGCCGTTGTTGACAATAGAAACATTTCAGTTGGTTTTTCATTTCAGTCTATTCAAAATTATTAATAAAAATAACGTATTTGCCCAGGTGGCAGGTGCATTGGCTAGCTAGCATGTTAGCTTAGCACACAATCAAAATACAATAAAGATTAAAACCATGTTTGTTCTCCAAAATTACATTATATCACAAGTGGGATGTTTTAAATAACCTTCTGTGGTCTCATTTGGCTTCGGATCAAAAAATCAGACAGAAAATATATTATTTTACAATATTCTGCATATTGATAAAAGCTATGTCGAATAGCATTGCATTATAAATATAATCTATTATGAATACACCCACCATTGTATAAAGAACACAGACAAACCATACATCATCGCGATTGTGTGTTTATTTTCTTCAAATGTCTCTATTTGCATGTTTCGCGATCTCAGGAAGCTTTTATTATGGACTTCTATTATGGCACATGGTATCTTCTTCGTCTGTGTGTACCATATGTGCACAGAGCGCCCTCCGGCTGCCAGGATGAACTGAAAACAACACATAAGTCTCAATCGCTCATGATTAGGCTACATCTGCGCATTTTGAGGAAGTATTGTATAAAAAATACTCCTCTGTTTAGAAATTTGACACAGACATATGAGAATTTATCAATATTTCTCCTCATCTGCACACTTTTGAACTAAAAGCCCTGAGGGATGATGATTTGTCACAAGTCTTCGTGAGGAGAATAGAGGAGTTTTTTATGAATGAGATCAGCTGAGGCTCATATTACAATCAAACGGTACCGACGCGGTTTTCATATTCATAACTCCTGACACATATTAACAAATTACTGTCATTATAAGACTTTGAGAATAAAACAGAGGTAAAAAATGGAAGCTTGACTCTTAGATCTTTTAAATTATGTATAGATTGTCATGGTAATTACTTAAATCTGACAGTCATTTGAGCTAATTTAAACAAATAAAGCTTGAGGACGAATGCATCCGGTTAAGAGGTTAAACGAATTTTTCACAATGCATTCGGACGCATACGGATGCATTCGTATTTGTTTACGTGTCAAACCGCCAAACTGCTGAAATTTGGTGATTCAAACTGCTGAATCGACTCACTGATTCATAACGCTTCGAAGCTTCATGAGGCCGTGTTTTGAAATCGTCATCACTATATAAGTCGTTATTTAGGGTTTTTTGCGCACAAAAACTATTCTCGTCGCTTTATAAAGTTATTTTAGAACCACTGTAGTGAGATGGACTTTGTAATGACGTCTTTAGTGTCTTTTAAGGGTCTTGAGAGTGTAAAGTGCATTGAGCCAATGGAGGCCTTTCAGAGCATCAGATTTACACTAAAATATCTTCATTTGTGTCTGAAAATGAACGGAGGTCTGACGGGTGTCGAACGACATGAGGGTAAGTCATTAATGACAGAATTTTCATTTTTGGGTGAACTAACCCTTTAAAGAAGAAGACGACAAAAGGACAATCATTAGCAGTTACTAAATAGTACTTTCTGGACTTTGGAGTTTCCAACCTGTGGATCCACCTTTCAGCAAATTTATGGATTGTCTCTTTTCTTGGATTGTGTATATACACTGGAGGACACTCACATTGGGACTTATCAGCACACTAGGACGCTTGGACTGCTTTAGGGTATGGTATATTGGATTCTACGCTTTTAACAGCCTGAGTTTTCCTGGCTTTACTGTGTTGTTTATAAGTCTCAGGTGAACATTATCTCTGTTTTATGTCTAATTCTTTTAACACCTAAAGCCTTGTTTATACTTTCGCCTGGCTCCGCTGTGGCGTTTATACTTTATACGTTTTATACTTATACTCAGTGACTACTTAGTAACCCGTTAATCTAATCTGACTACTTTTTTCTGGTAGTGAGTAATCTAACACGTTACTATTTCCAAACCAGTAATCAGATTAAAGTAATTTATCCAAGTCACTGTGAGTTACTATTTTAGTCATTTTCCTTAGTAAAAATATATATTTTCGCTTTCTTCTTGCTTCTCGGGGAGAGTATTTATATTAAGTGAAGTCAAGAAAGACTTTTTTTCCCCAGGAAATATTTTTTGAATTTCAACTAAAAAAAGTCAGGAGATACATTGTTGACGTTACTGTTAAAAATGCACGTCCAATAAAATTAGTGTTGGCAAAAACGGATGTCGTTTCTATGTTGAGGCGGCAGGGGTGTTGTCGGCAACTGCTGAATGTAACTAATAAAGTAACTTGTAATCTAACTTAGTTACTTTTAAAATCAAGTAATCTAACTTAGTTACTTTTAAAATCAAGTAATCTGTAAAGTAACTAAGTTACTTTTTAAAGGAGTAATCAGTAATCAGATTACTATGAAACTTTCCCAACTTTCCCAGTTGATTAAAGATGAGAAAAAAAAAATTGTAATGTTTAAATTTGCAAATTAGGCATTATCTAATTATATATGCACTAATTTGCACATATTTTAACCCTTTAACTGTCACCCCCCTTTTTGAGAATACACATGAAAATGCACTATCCAAACTTAAACGGCTGTAATTCAAGAATGCTTTGGAATATAGACCAAAGTTTGGTCTCGTTTTAAAGACGACATTCTGCAGATTATTGCTGAAGTGAAAGCAATTAAAAAAAAATATGAAAGTATGAAATAGTTATGGAAGTTTAAATTTACTGTAAATGAAAAATACTGTACTAAATATTTCTTATTTCATATAAAATATATATTTTACAAAAAAGAATTTACTCTAAAATTACTATAAAATCAAAGCCATATGTCTAACCAATTTGTGTTCCAAATTTGAAGTTGATATCACAAAAATTGAAGTCCCCATGAGATTTTGTTTAGGGTGCTGTACCAAAAATAGCCACCGGGTGTCATTCAAATTCCATTTATTGTTGTTTTGATGCATTTTCCTGTAAATATCTGTCCAAATATAACTTCCATCACAAAACAGTCACCAAATATGGACCCTTGAGACTCAGACCTTTCCGACAATATGCGTTTTGTCAAGATTGGAAAAGATTTTGAATATAAAGTAGTTAAAATAATTGTTGTAATATGAAACATGACAGCGCCCACTAGGGGAGGAGCCCACTAGAATAATTTAGAGTAACGTTTCCATGGCAACACAATGTCCGATTTCAAAACGGTTTTCACAGGATGAATTTTGAGTTTGTAAGCTTTCAAATGATACCTAATTTGTGATAATTACTTAAATATATGATATGAAAAAAGGCGATCAAAAAAAGAGCACCAGGCGTCCCACCTGTGGGACGGTGACAGTTAAGAGGTTAAAAAACGAAATCTGAGTAAGCTATTGGATAAAGCCAGGTTCAAAAAATTTTTTTCATTGTGTTCACATATTAGTTGGGGAAAAACTTACAGAGGGATTAATGTCTACTTTTGTTATCCTGTTAATCAGAATAGTGTCAATAGCCTTAAAAAAATATTTTCGGCATGTTTTTTTTTAATAAAATGTTATATAAATCAGGTTAGGAATTATAAATTTACAAATCCCTCTGTACATGTTTTTATAATATAACTAGGAACAAGACTGGAAAGTTTGGTGTAGTCTACTGTAGTTGCTTCTGAAGTGGAGATTTTGGACTTGGAGAGAAAAGTCATTTTGAGAAAATGGGTCACAGAAATTTGCATCAGCCAATGAGATTGCGCATTTAGAGTTAAATCACCCCTTTTACTTTCACGATTGGTTGCTGATAAAAAGGAGATGACCATATTTGGATCCGACAGCATTGTACAGAAGAGCGAGAGCTTTGTGTTGATGATGACAGGGTGCAGACAGCGATTGCTTGCGATTGCATTTAGAATGTAAACTTTTGATGAATTTATGAGAAATCTACAGACGCAAACAGGAAGTAAAACTCCCATTGATCTTTCTCCATAAGGATTTAGATTATCAGCCATAATGTCTAAAACATCTGAGGTAGACTGACCACGAGTTGTAAAACAAAAGTTTCTGCTTCTGTAGCTAGAGGTCTGTAAGAAAAACTACACTACCCACAGTCCTAAGCTTAACAGCGACGCCTCTGATTGGTCCAACTCGCTGTTACCATAGAAACGTTTACCATACCCGCGAACGGCTGTAGCGATAACAATAACTAGCTAGCTGACTAGCAAAGGGAGCTTGTTGTCACAAATTTTCAGTGGTTTAAATACCAGAGAATGCATATAATTATATCCAGTTATTTATCTGATAATAATGTATCCTGAATTTTACTTGTAGGCCTTCATTGGCTAATGGGAAAAGGAAGGACTTGTTGAGTCAGTGGCATGAATCTAACCGTGAACCAAATTAACCCCAAAAACATAAAGACGAGTTGTCTCAGAGAGTGATTCGTTCATTTTGTGTTGACCGCAAATGCGCATTACGCAACATATGGGTTCTGATTCTGAATCGACAGGTGAGATCCGAGTCTTTTGTTCTTCCTGTCAGTCCCATAGAGACGGAAAGAGAAAAGATTAGTTCATTTTGCTGAACGAGACTCAAAGATCCGAGTCAGTAAAATGATCCGAACTTCCCACTACTCACACTGACAGTTGCAGCGCAATATGAAAGACTTTGTCTAACTGTACAACAAACAACCAATGAAAATGAACAATATGAAACTAAAACGACATAAGCTTAATTTAAAATGGCTTAGGAACTATAGGCTATTTAGAGGTGGATAAACTCAATTTAGAGGTGGATAAACGCACGTTGGAGGTGGGTAAACGCTATTTCCGAATTTTGGGAGGTGCGTAAACGGCGTTTATGTGCGTTTAGCCTCCACTACATCCCTGCAGGTGACGATATTTATTTTAGTACACTTCACCGAAAACCATACTAAAAAAGAATCGTGTAAAACTCCGTAAACCTTGATATTATTACTTGTGATATGAGAATTTATTTTCAATAAAAAGGGCTTATTTCTGCTTTTGTATGCACATTTTGTAAATATAAGCAACTAATTTGTACGTGCAAACTGGATGCCGGTGTGCTGAGACATCATGCTCTGCTAGATTCGCCCATCTTTGGATGCGGAGCCGCGCGAAAATGTACAAAAAAAAATGCGCTGCACACTGCCACGCGAAATGGGGTCTTGCGCACTCAACGCGCACTACCGCCCATTCCGCGATGATGATTTTGGAGCGGACGTGTCGAGTATAAACAAGGCTTAAAGGGATAGTTCACCCAAAAATAAAAAATAGCCCATATTTTACTCACCCCCAAGTCATCCTAGGTGTGTATGACATTCTTCTTTCAGACAAATAAAATCGGAGATATATTACAAAAGTCCAGGCTAATCCAAGCATTAGAATTTGATTCATAGTTGCTCTGTTTTTGAAGTCCATAAAAAGTGCATCTGCCCATTATATAACTGCTCCACGCGGCTCTGGGGTGTTAATAAAGGCCTTCTGAAGCTAATCGATGCGTTTGTGTAAGAAAAATATTCATATTTAAAATGTTATCAACTAAACTTTCGGCCGACCGCCTTCTGTGGAAAAGTGTTGAATGTTGAAAGTGAAACTCGAGATGCGTTCATGACGTCATGACCTGGTCGCGTTAGTCTTTCGGAACTTTCAACAATTTTTCCATAAATTGAATAGGGAAGGCGGTCGGCCGAAAGTTTACTTGATAAAGTTTAAAATATGAATATTTTTCTGAATATGAATATGAATATAAAATATGAATACACCTAGGACGACTTGAGGGTGAGTAAATGATGGGCTAATTTTCATTTTTGGGTGAACTATCCCTTTAAAGATCTCACAGTACAATCTGACCCCATTTTAAATATTGTATCCCAACCAATTTGGATGAACGTTACAGGGTGAACTACCCCTGTAAGTGTGTCATGCCCTGCGACGTCTCTTTTTAAAGGAAAGTGCCTTAAGAGTTACTGACATGTCGAGCTGTTTTACGTACACTGCTGTTGACTGTAAGTTGGCATAAATACATAGAATTACTTGCAGTGTTTCACAGGAGGAGGGCACATGCTAATATCGAATGCAAATGATCAGGTCTGATCTGCCTAATCTGTGATAATATGAGAATAAATGACAGCGGCTGTCTGCCTTTGAAGCTCCGCTTTGAAGACCATTTCTTTTTTTCTTCTTCAGTGGGGTTGTGTGAACCTTCCGTAAAACCACAACACACCGCTAACGAATTCAGGCGCTATCAAAGAGAATTTGATTAATAGTTAAACCTGACCTTTTTTTCCTTTCATTGATTGATCAATCAGTTCCAGTGTTGATCTACACACGTGCACATGAAACATTAACACAACATATTAGATTCAAAGCATTAGGACTGAATATTGGCCACACATTCACTGATGTTTAATTTTGCATAAAATTAATGCAAGTTAAGACTTTTAAGAGAATCCTCTGAATTCGCTTGAGTCGCCTAAGCGAACATATTAAAAATGAGATGAGTATGAAAGTGCATATTCCTCTCGTGTTATTAACACTTTCACACATCCTTTCTAAGCACTTGTTAGCTCTTGGACCGCCATCAGATCCAACCCTGGCTCTTCGCCACAGAGAAAATCCTCCGTTTTTAGCTCTTTGTGAATTTCCAGTGCAGCAAAAATCCAAAATGGGAAATATTTCTGCCTCGTTTCATCAATTATTTTTGGACGTTCATCACCATGGAGATCTCACTGCAGCAACAACGACATCAAATCCACGGATATTGCCTTTAATAAAACATTAGACTTTAATTTGACTTGGACTTTTCGATTATAGCAATAAATCCAAGAGTTTTGCAAAAATTATAAGGGGAAATATTGTAATATTGCAGAATGTGACTTGTTAGTCACTTTTGAATCTCCCAGAGGAAAATGTTATTGCTCGTTCATTGCTTCGTCTCAGGGATTCTCCTACAATTTCTTAGGATAAACAAAACATATTTGGTAAGAGTGCCGTGTAGAGCTATAAAATGAACGTGGTGGATGGCAGCTCGGATTGTGTGATCCTGAGAGAATTTAATGGGAAAAGTTCACATCATAACTTGCAGATATCTTGGTAAATCTGTGCACAGACTTCAGCCCTAAGCCCTTTCAGACGGGACTGGTTTTCTAAACAATATTTGAGTTACAATTTTTACCACTGAGGTGGGAGAGTGTGTTTTCTAGACGTGGGTGTTACAGAAGGTCACGTATGATGCATAACATTATGACAGGTGAAGTGAATAACACTGAATATCTCTTCATATTACTGAATATCACTTGTTAGTGGGTGGGATATATTAGGCAGCAAGTGAACAGGTGGTGAACAGATTAGACAGGTGGTCATAAAGTAAATCCTGATCTTTTATATCATGGTCTGTCTGAATACTCGATTCTGATTGGCTGGAAGGTGTGCAATAAAACCGTTTAATGCCACATTATATTTCTCAGCAAAAAGGGTGTTACATCTCTATTTTGAGGTAATTCAATTCAAAGTTTCATTGTTAATATAGCCTGGATGCCAGCCGAACATAGCCCCGCCCACAACATTTTAACTCAGGCAGTTCGGTCTGGACTTGATCCGTAGAGGAGTAATTATGCCCGAATAGAAACTGTACGGACCAATGAAATCATCAGGGCGGGCTTTAGACGATGATGGACAGATGATAAACAGTAACGTAATCATCCACATCATCAAAGGTGCTTGGGTTGAATTTGTTCTAATCCTAAACGGAGAACTTCGTATATGCGTTCACCTTCACTATTTCTCTCAGAAATGATGATTGTGTTGGTAAGTACTCTGTGTATCCTTACATTCTTTTTTTACAACACCGGAAAAGATCGTTTACACTCATCTTTTTCTTCTAGCGTTACTTATTCCAGCGTGCATGCACAGGGTTGCCAAGTTTTTACAACAAAACCCGCCCAATTGCTACTCAAAACTATCCAAGAACAAGCCCAATAGCTTTCCAGGGGGGTTCTCCGGGGGGGGGGAAGGCATTTGGGGGGTAAAATATGTGTTATTTTGGCAGGGCTGCCTGCTAAAATTCGCATTCCTCGGCCTGTATATCAAATAATTGGGGTCACTTCAACCCACGGACTTGGCAACACTGTGTGCAGTTGAGTTTTGTTGACATTTGACAACTAACGTTATGCGTCGCTCCGTTGCTCTGATTGGTTGTAGGTCTATCCAATTGAGGTCTTTCCTGGTTCGGTTGAAACACGCCCCATAATCACAGCCCAACGGAGCAGATCAGACTCAAATTCTGACTAGAATTGAGTATGACGACGTCAGGCTTTTGTTAATAGAGAGAGGTACGAATCTTATAACAAATCTTAACTGACAAAAATAACCATAAATTTTACCCTTCTGGGGCCTGTTTCAGAAAGGAGGTTAAGTGAAAACTCTGAGTATGTTAACCCTGAAATAAGGGAAACTCTGGGTTTTCTGTTTCAGAATGGGATGTATGTCAAACCTGAGAAAGCAGGGTAAGTCAAGCCCGTTTCTAAAAGAGAGGTAACTTATACTCAGAGTCAGTTACCAGGGTAACATACTCTGTGAACCTAACCTGGTCAGGAGCAGGTTTTCTTTGGTAAACCCAGAGTTTCTTTCAGTCTCTTCCCCTTTTTAAAGCGCCAGCGGTGTTTAAATACTTAATTCATTCATTCAAACGCCACAAATGAGTATTTTGGTCGTATTTCAAGTATAAATATCAAAAAATTATAAATTTAATCTAAATCTAAAGTAAGCACAGTGTCCTCGTGATGACATAACATAGAATACTGTCTAACTCTTGATGGCTGTTCTGTCAAGTCCTCGTGGTCAGTGAGGAACCTGGGTGTGCTCTTTGATACCAATCTTTCGTTTGAAAGCCACGTTTCTAGCATCTGTAAAACTGCATTCTACCATCTTAAAAATATATCTAAATTACGGCACATGCTCTCAATGCAAAATGCTGAACAGTTAGTTCATGCGTTCATGACCTCAAGGTTAGATTATTGTAATGCTCTACTGGGTGGTTGCCCTGCTCGCTTAATAAATAAACTCCAGCCGGTCCAAAACGCAGCAGCTCGAGTTCTTACTAGAACCATGAAGTATGACCATATTAGCCCAGTTCTGTCAACACTGCACTGGCTGCCTATTAAACATCGCATACATTTTAAAATCTTACTTATTACTTACAAAGCACTAAATGGTTTAGCTCCCCAATACTTGAGCGAGCTCTTAACATATTATACTCCATCACGTCTACTGCGGTCTCAAAATTCTGGCCAGTTGATCATACCGAGAATATCCAAATCAACTGCAGGCGGTCGATCCTTTTCCTATTTAGCTCCGAAACTCTGGAACAGTCTTCCTAACATTGTTCGGGAAGCAGACACACTCTGTCAGTTTAAATCTAGACTAAAAACACATCTCTTTACTATGGCATACACATAAAACACTTTTTCAATTAAATGATTGTTAGGCTGCATTGACTAGGTCAGCCGGAACCGGGAACACTTCCCATAACACCTGATGTACTCGTTGCATCATCGGAAGAATGGCATCTGCGCTCAGGCCCGTCGCGACAAGGCAGGCAAACCAAGCAATTGCTTGGGGCCCCGAGCTGGCCTGGGGCCCCAAGACAACGACAGGTTAAGAATAAAATGAAACGACAAACTGTGTGAGCGCCCCATTGATAGTCAATGCAGTAAAGTGCAATGACACTGTTATCGGGAACCCCCTTAAGGGGCCCCTCTCAGTAGTCGCTGACAGCAGCCAGCCAACCACGCGATCTCTGCAGCCGGCAAAATACAAAATCTCTTCGGTTTTGAAGCAGAATTTTATGCTTCAGGAAGCCAGAAAAGAAAAAAGAGAAAGGAAGAGGAGGATAAGAAAAAACAAGATAGTGGTATGTGATAAATTACACTGGAAAAAATAGCTCTACTTGTCTTGTACGAAAATGGTGTAAGTTTGCAGCAGGTAGGCTAGCAAAAATATGTTTATGTTAGCTATTGTTACCTGCCTGACGGCAAATGCTACTTGTAACAAACACTTAGTGCAACTTTTTTTTCGACCAGACGGAATGACTTGACATTGCTATAGCTTTGTAATAGGTTTTGATGAAAGTGGCATAGCATGCTATACTAACTATTATTATAAACATTTAACCAGAAAGAGGCAGAGGAACATTCTTTTTTTCATAGCTTATCTTAATGTGCTAGTGTCGGGATATACGGTAGTGACAGTTTGCAAATATGACATTATTTTTATAAGTTACCAATGGATCTTGAACAATTACTTTATTCTGTGGCAATTTTTACACCGTTACATTTTGAAGTACAGTATCAGGACAACCCACATGTTTTACTGGTACTGTTTACATGTTTTACTGGTACTGCCCACATGTTTTACTGGTACTGTTTATTAACTATTTAACAAGGTATTATAGTCATCTGTTGCAAATTTATAATAACCATCCAGATAATGTTTATAGACAGTTTACAAAACAACTAGTAACCCTTAAGTATTCCCAAAGTGTTAGGAATATGGTCCGTCTATCTATGTAAATGTAATGTTTATAGATGTTTAAAAAATGGTTACTTAAAGGTTTACAATTTTTTTTTAATGATACAGTGGTGTTTTTTGCAAATGTTTTCAAATGTTATGCACAGTATATGCAACAACAGTATTTGCACTGTAAACCTTTTTATTTATATAAAGTGTGGGTGAACTTAAACTGTATGGCTATGCTGTGGTTCCTGTAGGCTTTGCGTGCGGGTGCGGGTGGGGGGTATTGGGGGGGCCTCCATGTTCATTTTGCTTGGGGCCCCAAAATTTCTTCAAACGGCCCTGTCTGCGCTAGTGGTGGTCTCTCTGTTTTGTCCCGAGGTTTGCTGCGGTCGGCCGGATCTGGGCCCTGTCCGGATCGGATGGTGGACCTGCGCCCAGACATGGCCAACGCAGGACCCTGGGGTGTCTGCAGAGACCGTGTCAGTTAGACTCCCCTGAGGTTGCGTCGTCGAACACGGCATCCTCAGTGGACCCGTCTCCGGAGTGATGACTCCGATTGTTCGAATATTACAATTTAATAATACTTAAATCGATATGTCATCCTCAGTGGACCCGTCTCCGGAGTGATGACTCCGATTGTTCGAATATTACAATTTAATAATACTTAAATCGATATGTCATCCTCGGTGGACCCGTCTCCGGCGTGTTGCCTCCGATCCTTCGAGTGTTCCGATCTGTTATGACCTCTGACCTGAAGGGTTTCCAGAATGGTAATCATACGCTGTTTGTTAATTGGCCGGAGGAGAACTGGCACCCCGACTGAGCCTGGTTTCTCCCAAGGTTTATTTTTCTCCATTAGGTCACCTGATGGGGTTTTGGTTTCCTTGCCACTGTTGCCTCTGGCATGGCGTGCTCAGTTGGGGACACAACATTTTTCAAAGATTTTCAACTAAATATCGAAATAAATCTAATTATTAAACTAAATTAACCATATAAACTAAATTACTGCTCTAACTACTGATCTAAAGCCCACACTGTCACTGTATGATAATTGAAATGAACTGATGAAATTTTTTCTCCAGAATGGCTAGACGGCTGAATAAAATTATGCTGCATTATTTTCCTGTTTAACACTGTAAAGCTGCTTTGAAACAATCTGCATTGTTAAAAGCGCTATATAAATAAAGTTGACTTGACTTGACTTGACTGTCAAAGTGACGAAAAGGGCATGTCCTTTTATACAGGATCCTGACGTTCACTTGACAAACCTCTAGAAGTAACCTTATAATTAGAATTTCCTTTAGGATTTCCAGTGGTTGGACGCATAGATGACACTCATATTCCCATCATCACACTTTCTGAAAATGGATTACTGTATGGGATGGAAGGATGCTGCCAGATGGTAGTACGAGATA
The DNA here is from genome assembly GCF_949357685.1 of Gobio gobio. NCBI lineage: Eukaryota > Metazoa > Chordata > Actinopteri > Cypriniformes > Gobionidae > Gobio > Gobio gobio. The sequence continues at coordinate 66,568,711 of NC_137100.1, read as the reverse complement.
TATGCCATAACCACCACCACAGCTGTTAAATACATTTATTTACAATTTTTATGGTCATCTTTATTTCCTACAAATACTTTATTCTTTTTCCTGTTGGATTTTAAAGCTACACTGTGTAACTTTTTTAGTTTATTCTTAGCTAAAAACACTTCGTTCTTTCAAAAATATATGTGCTCATTAATGCATATTTACTTCTTTCAAGTAATAAAGTACTCTCGTAAGTTTATATGCCATTGAAAATACATACGGTAATGGGTTCGAATGCGGGTCGCCATGTTGCTCCTCCATCTTGAAAGTACATCAGCCAAAGAGGGACATACCCGTGAATTCAAGCTTCGCCTTTCGCGTTTTAACACTCGATGGCACCGTGTCGAATGTGGAAGAGGTCGAACTGGAAGCCATGTTAATCTTGGACTAAATTGGCTACCGTAGGAGTTAAAACGAAATCGGAATTGAGAGGAAGAGAAACTAATATTCACTGGATGGTCATATACCTTTTAACCGCTAGATGGGGGAAAATATCACACAGTGTAGCTTTAATATCTTCCTCCATCTCCTCTTCATCTGTCAGTGGTGCTGATGTTTGGCTGGCCTGAGGTGAAGTCAAATGTTAATGTCATTACCCTAATTAATAAATGTAACAGGTGGGATTAGAGAACATTTCATTATGTAAAAAGAGCATAGACCCTTTTCACATTTCCGGGTTTCTTTGAAGCTGAAGTCGTCATAATTGGGTTAACTTTTATAGCGGTGAATGAGAGAATACATTAAATAAATATTTGTGTCCCCATTTGCTCAAATAGCAAAAGAAAAACTCCTCAATAGTGATTTCACAACTTTCAAAAAGAGGGAAAAAATAGAGTGAGATTGATAACGGAAGTGAAAAGAGAAAAATATATTTTTCACCATCACTCCCATAGACGGTTGTGATAGACATATACTTGTTTTTTATAATGTGATGCAAAAGTAATATAATTCAAAGTATTAGTGTTATAAATGTACATACATTAAAAAAAAAAAAATAATACAAAAAACTTTGCAGGATTTACAATATTGATGACCATTAAAACATGGTCATCACAGTCTGTGAAAAGGGTCTATGTGGGAAAAGCTGCTGCATATTGGACACTGAATGATATTTATTTAATATGTCAAATGTTTGTAAAGTCATTAAATCTACACCCATGAACATTTTATGCTTAGAGCTCTACCTGATTGAATAATGTTTTTATTTTTCATTTTTTAGATGCTGCCACATTCTTTTTTTGGCTTTTGGATACCATGAAAATTAAACTTAATTAAAATAATTAAGAATTAAACTTACATATTGACCTGGAAGCATGCAAACGTCTTTTTGTTGGGTGCTGTTGCCATGGTGAATCGTAATTTCGGAGCTCCATTGATCGTGGCTTTTCATAGTTGGAGTGCATGTGCTTAACTCAGAGTCAGTCTACTCAGAGTTGATTGAACTACCTCAATTCGGCTGTTCTGAAACCCAAAACTCAGAGTTTCCCATCTCAGAGTAAGTCAACTCAGAGTTCAGGTTTAAACTCAGAGTTGGTTGAACCTCCTTATTGAAACGGGCCCCTTGTCAAATACTGCGCTGCAAACACTGATGACAGCTTTAAGTTGGTAATCCACGGCTTACTAAATTAATTATTTACTAATAGAACCTTGATTTATTATACAACCCCAAATCAGAAAAAGTTGGGACAGAATGGAAAACGCAAATTAAAAAAAAAGTGATTTCTAAATTTACTTTGACTTGTATTTCATTGCAGACAATATGAACACAAAATATTTCATGTTTTGTCTGGTCAACTTCATGTCATTTGTAAATATGCATCCTTTCTTGTCATTCAGACCTGCAACACATTTCAAAAAAAGTTGGGACAGTAAAGCATTTACCACTTTGTAATGTTGCCATTCCATTTCACAACACTTAAAAGACGTTTAGGGACTGAAGACACCAAGTGATGAAATGTTTCAGGTGTAATTTTGTCCCATTCTTCCTGCAAACAAGTCTTAAGGTGGGCAACAGTACGGGGTCTTCGTTGTCGCATTTTGCGCTTCAAAATGCGCCACACATTCTCTATTGGAGACAGGTCGGGACTGCAGGCAGGCCAGTCAAGTACCCGTACCCTCTTCCTCCGCAGCCAGGACTTTGTAATGTGTGCAGAATGTGGTTTTGCATTGTCTTGTTGAAATATGCATGGACGTCCCTGGAAAAGATGTCTTCTTGAAGGCAGCATATTATGCTCCAAAATCTCTATGTACTTTTCAGCATTAATGGAGCCTTCACAGAAGTGCAAGTTACCTTTGCCAAGGGCACTGACACAACCCTATACCATGACAGACCCTGGCTTTCGGACTTGTTGCTGGTAACAGTCTGGATGATCCTTTTCTTCTCTGGTCCGGAGCACACGGCATCCATTCCTCCCAAAAAATACCTGAAATACTGATTCATCTGACCAAAGTACACGTTTCCACTGTGTGATGGTCCATCCCAGATGCCTCCGAGCCCAGAGAAGTCGACGGCGCTTCGGGACACTGTTAACATAGGGCTTCCTTTTGGCACAGTACAGTTTTAACTGGCATTTGTGGATATAACTACGTATTGTGGTACTTGACAAAGGTTTGCCAAAGTAGTCCTGAGCCCATGTGGTGATATCGCTTATAGATGAATGACGATTCTTGATGCAGTGCCGCCTGAGGGGTCGGAGATCACGGTTGTTCAGCTTAGGCTTGCGCCCTTGTCCTTTACGCACTGAAATTCCTCCAGATTCCTTGAATCTTTTAATTATGTTATGCACTGTTGAATGTGAAATATCCAAATCTCTTCCTATCTTTCTTTGAGGAACATTATTTTTAAACATTTCAATAATTTTCTCACGTATTTGTTGGCAAACTGGCGATCCTCGGCCCATCTTTGCTCCTAAAGGATTAGACCTTTCTTGGATGCTGCTTTTGTACCAAATCATAATTACAATCACCTGTGACATCACCTGTTTCAGATCACATCATTATTTAACCATTTTACCTCATTACTAGCCCTAAATTGCTCCTGTCCCAACTCTTTTTGAAATGTGTTGCAGGTATGAATGACCGGAAAGGATGCATATTTACAAATGACATGAAGTTGACCAGACAAAACATGAAATATTTTGTGTTCATATTGTCTGCAATGAAATACAAGTCAAAGTAAATTTAGAAATCACTTCTTTTTTTTCTTTTTTTTTTGCGTTTTCCATACTGTCCCAACTTTTTCTGATTTGGGGCTGTAAAAAGCCATATTTAAATAAACTTCCCACGAGTTTCTGAAAAAGTAATGTTTGACACAATTGAATCTGTTTTAAACCCCCTCAAGGAATATTACGAGAGATGCTACACAAGAGTCTTATGAAGAGTTTTTATTGTTTTTCACTCAAAAAATTTGAGAAGATCAGAAGTGCAATTGTACCTTCACATTTCCTTTCATCAGCTAATCCTGCACTGTCTAACCTTTCCACTAACGTTAAAGCGGTCTCATCAGCGCAGCTGGCAGACATCGTCTCCTAAATGAACGGATATTCTCCCTCCTCATCTCTTTAAAGATGTGTTCCTACTGTGAGATTAACATCTCCGTGATGAGTGGAGTAGAACCAAACTGTTTCAAACAATGACTGTTAGTTGACATGTTGCAAAGCTACAACTCAAACTTGGGTCAAATATGGACAAACCCAACCATTGGGTTACATTTAACCCAACGTTCGGGTTTGTCCAAATTTGACTCAAATTGGGTTAAAACAACCCAGAATGTTTTTGAACGTACTTATAGTAAAATGTCTAAAATGGACCTTCATGTGAAGTAACCATTACATGTTTTTCAGCAGACTCAATGAAATCTGATCCATGTCTGAATGTCTGTGATTGGTTCTCCTCGTGTGTCTTTGACTAACCTCAATCATAGCCCAAACAACATTTTGAAAACTGGTCCTGTTCAAATAGGGCCGTTTTTTAAATCTTCTAAGATCTCTTCAACTCTTCAGAAGATGTAACCTAATTGAGATACTCTCTTGTTCTTGCTCTACCGTCCATGCTGTCAGTGACAAAGGGCAAAAGTAAAAGATCATCAAGTAACCTTTCACAGGCCCAAACGCATTATCGAAGAAGAATTTCTGAGTTGATGCCACACGATGTTCAGCTTTTAGTTTTTGCTCAACTGCTGCAAAGCCTCAAGCATAATTTGAGATTCTGGACCTTCGATTCTGGCTAAGCCCGACACTCCTGCTTGTTACTTCCAGACAGAATCCCGTCCATTGACACAGCTTAGGGATTTGAGGCTGGATTAGTTGAGGAGAGAAGTGTAAGAAACGCTTCCCCTTAATGTTGGCTCTAGAGCGATGTTTGAAAGTGCTTGCGAGCTCTTTTGTAAGCCCCCTTCTCTCAATTAGATTGATTCCTGGGCCTTGGCCTTGCTTCAGAGCGAAGCTCATTTGTTTCAAATAGGTTTAAGATGTCTGGGGCAATGGAGCAAGGTGGATCTGTGCCCTAACCTTTACCGCCTGGGGAAATGGAGGCGCTCCACATCGAACAATAGATGCTCACCGAGGCCGGCTGTCAGGAGACCGAGCCACAGATTCTGCAGGATGTTATGGAGGCTCTGATGTTTGGGCGGCTGCTTCTGTTCATTGATCTCTGGAGAGTATCACCGCTCGTCATTCACAGTTAAAGTGCACTGCAAATGAGAGAAAACTAATATTTACTGAGGCTTATGGAGAAAAAAATTGGTAAGACATTATTTTAAGGTGACATGCTTTACATTACGACATGTTCTTACTGTTGTAATTACTGTAAATTGTGACTAACCCTAAACCAAACACTAACCGTAACTCTATAGTAAGTGCATGGTTTATTAATACACTGTAAAATCCAACACTATTTACTTAATGTCATAACTTAATTGTAAAAATCTAGTTATCTGTACTAATCACATGCCTTTTTTACTCCCAAGTTAAGATTAATTGATATTGGTTTGAGAGCCATTTTTTTTGACAAGCAAAAAAAAAACTTTTTGAGGCGGGGCAAATCTTAAAGGCGACATGTTATGCCCCTTTTCACAAAATGTAACATAAATCTCTGGTGTCCCCAGAGTGTGTGTGTGAAGTTTCAGCTTCACTCTATTTGGGTGTGAGCAAAAATGCGCTGTTTATGTGTGTGTCCCTTTAAATGTAAATGAGCGTTTGACGTGTGATTCGCGTGATTCGCGTGAGTTGAAAAATCGGAACTTTGGCGGATATTCGTTAACCAATCAGGAGCTTGCTTTAGTAGTAGGGATGCACCGAATCCAGGATTTGGGTTCGGATTCGGACGAATATTGGGCTTTTTGACGGGGTTCGGTTTCTGCCAAACCTCAGAATTTTTTTCCACCGAACCCGAACCCTAGGCTTGCACTATGCGCTCTCCGCTGGTCGAATGTAATGATGCCGCCGTTGAAAGTGAAAATGGAACTCATGAACAGAAAGTCTAAAGTCAAAAGAAGGCGATTCAAGTCGAGCTACATGTTCAATTTGCAATGCCGATTTGTCTCGTGATGACAAGGACCCTAAACAACAGCCGCTGTTAAAACATTTGCGTATGAAACATCCGAGAGAATACGAGTTGTGCATGAAGGAATCTACAGAGAGCAGCTAAAATGTATTTTATTTTACCGTGCAAACAGCCGCATATAGATCAGATAAAATATAAATAAAAAGAATAAAATACATAGGCCTACACTAAATATTTTTCACTTAAATAATGACCAAATTAAGATGACAAAACGAAAATACACTGAATCCGTAAGCTTTGAAGAACCGGAATCGTTTTTTTTTTCTTCTCTCAAATAAAAATATAAGGCCTAGGCTACCTCAATCCACACCTTGCATGTTTTTTGTTTGTTTGTTTGTTTTTTAAGTAACGTGCGCTCTCCGTTGTGTTGTTCTTTCAAACGACAGAGGACGACCTGGGGTAATTTTTCTATAAACCATCAGGAAACAGCGGCGAGAAGAACATGCGCGACAATGTTTACTTTAGTAAACTTGACCAAAACCACACTATTAAGAGCCTTAAACAAGGCTTCAGATGGCACTGATGTCCCGGGAAGAGATAACGCATCGCTAGAGTGGCCAACCTCAGAAAGAGCCGTTCATTTGCTTTCCACCAGTCAGAGCTTGTTCTACTGCTGTATTTTTCTGTCGAAATGGTCCCACACAGTAAACTTTTCCATTGCTTCATTTTGCGAGATATATCTGGTTTGTGGTTGCACATGTCGACGCGCTCCGTGTGTGAATAAATAACGCTGTACAGCATATTTTTCTTAACCACAGGGCTTAAAAACTGAAAAAAATATAAATCGGTTCACTCCGAGCAGAATCGATATTTTAACGTTTCCGTTTTTGCGTTCCTCAATAAACATTACTGTTCCGAAATATTTTTTTGATTTGAAAAAATAACGGTTAATAACATTATTTTAATTTAGCCTATACTTTAAACAAATATGTATAAACAAAGACTTATTTTCACTCAATAATAATATAACGCATGATAATTAAACTTGAATATTTATTTCATAACATCTTTAAAACCACAACTTAATTACAAAGCATAAACAGCGGGACAAATATTGACCTGTTTTAATGGAGCGGAAAGTGGCCCTCTATATGCCTATTCTTTTCAGAAGAGTGATAACATTCTTTGTACATAACTTTTTTCTCAACACGACTTGTTTTAAAAATTGCATGAATAAAGAATAAATAAACTGGATAACCATTGCTCTTTTAATGCACCGTCAACTGGTCATTTCAAAGCAAACACTGCGCAACACGTCTGCATCACATAATCAAATTCAGTCAGCTAATAAAGCTTGATCATTTAATGCAATATAACATACCATTTAATACGAAGCATCAACCGTCTATATAGAAAACATTGACCTGTATTGGCTATCTGAAAGACTAGGAAAAATTTTTGATAGATGCTGTAGCCTACTTGGATAGGCTTAAACGGAATCCACAAACTAGCCTAAATCAGACTATTTGAGCTTAAAGTCCGCACTGCTTATTTAAACGTACGAAAAGAATGTCCTCCAATACCTGCGCTTTCATTGATGACCTCAGTGGGTAAAGAAATGTACTTGAGGCATGAAAATGCGCGCTCACACTGACATGCGTTACCGGTAGATTCATAGATGACATTTCACTCGCGCTTGATCCGTCAAAATCACATGCTGTACTACTCTATTCATGATTGGTCACTGCCAAATTAAAATATTTAAGAGAAGGATAAAATAACGTTATTAACCGGTTAATGCTCATTTCAAATTAACGTTTCTGTTCAGAACGATTCAAATTGATTTCGTTTTCGTTTTTGTTCCTCTTAAAATTTCGTTTGTTTCCGGTTTTCATTTTCGTTCCTTGAACCGGTTCAGAGCCCTGGTTAACCATGCATCAAAAAACAAACAAACAAAAAAGCGTCAAAAACATTTAAACCGTTTAACTGGTAGTATTATTCGGTCAAAGTTCTTACTTTCGGTTAACGGTTAAATGGTCAATAGCATCCCTACACTGTGGACGTTGTTAACTTCGTTAATGTGTTTACTGTGATAATGGACTGAGGATGGGAGAAGGATTCGGTATTCGGTTTCGGATTCGGCCGAATCTTAACCAGTGGATTCGGTATTCGGCCGAACCCCAAAAATCTAAATTCGGTGCATCCCTATCTAGTAGTGACAACAATGAGGACAAAATCATATGTGGATACCCGGAGCTGTACGATCCATCTTCATACTTCATAGAAACAGGAATAAAAAGGATCTTGCTTGGAAGAAAGTGAGTGAGGAGGTCGGACAGTCTGGTAAGTTGTAAAAAACGCTCTT
>NC_137100.1:66410817-66555817 GCF_949357685.1 Gobio gobio | reverse complement strand
CCAGGACCCAACATATCAAGAAAGCAATTATTTTCCTGTTCTTTATGCAGATGAAATGCTACATGCATGACTCGCCTAATGAGTCTAAAAAGGACAATTTGTCAGGAAAAGGCAAAAGCCTCAATAAGTTATGAGTCCTGCGCTGCTGCATATTTAATTACTGTTTTCATAACTCGTGCCATAAGCATAATCAGAAGGTGCTTTTTTTTCTCCTGAAGTTAAACATGTGCGGGTTTGAGAGCTGTGCCCTCGGAGAAACACTGAATTGCTTTTCCAGCAGGTGCAATAAATCGATGCACCGAGCGAAAGAACACAATTAGAAAGACAAATGGGCTCGTCGTCCTCCTGACTCGCAGGCGTCACGTGACTCTTTACATCCGGACGTGACGTTAACATAAATATTATAAGTTCGATCCAAGACTATGTGAACCCAAATAGATAAATATTTGAGCGAGTTTGACAAGGGCCAGATTGTGACGGCTAGACGACTGGGTCGAGCATCTCCAAAACTGCAGCTCTTGTGGGGTGTTCCCGGTCTGCAGTGGTCAGTCTCTATCAAAAGTGAAGGACCAGTGGAGAACCGGCCTCAGGGTCATGAAGGACCAGTGGAGAACCGGCCACAGGGTCATGAAGGACCAGTGGAGAACCGGCCTCAGGGTCATGAAGGACCAGTGGAGAACCGGCCACAGGGTCATGAAGGACCAGTGGAGAACCGGCCACAGGGTCATGAAGGACCAGTGGAGAACCGGCCTCAGGGTCATGAAGGACCAGTGGAGAACCGGCCACAGGGTCATGAAGGACCAGTGGAGAACCGGCCACAGGGTCATGGAGGACCAGTGGGGAACCGGCCACAGGGTCATGAAGGACCAGTGGAGAACCGGCCTCAGGGTCATGAAGGACCAGTGGAGAACCGGCCACAGGGTCATGAAGGACCAGTGGAGAACCGGCCACAGGGTCATGAAGGACCAGTGGAGAACCGGCCACAGGGTCATGAAGGACCAGTGGAGAACCGGCCACAGGGTCATGAAGGACCAGTGGAGAACCGGCCACAGGGTCATGGAGGACCAGTGGAGAACCGGCCACAGGGTCATGAAGGACCAGTGGAGAACCGGCCACAGGGTCATGAAGGACCAGTGGAGAACCGGCCACAGGGTCATGGAGGACCAGTGGAGAACCGGCCACAGGGTCATGAAGGACCAGTGGAGAACCGGCCACAGGGTCATGGAGGACCAGTGGAGAACCGGCCACAGGGTCATGAAGGACCAGTGGAGAACCGGCCACAGGGTCATGAAGGACCAGTGGAGAACCGGCCACAGGGTCATGAAGGACCAGTGGAGAACCGGCCACAGGGTCATGGAGGACCAGTGGAGAACCGGCCACAGGGTCATGAAGGACCAGTGGAGAACCGGCCACAGGGTCATGGAGGACCAGTGGAGAACCGGCCTCAGGGTCATGAAGGACCAGTGGAGAACCGGCCACAGGGTCATGAAGGACCAGTGGAGAACCGGCCACAGGGTCATGAAGGACCAGTGGAGAACCGGCCACAGGGTCATGAAGGACCAGTGGAGAACCGGCCACAGGGTCATGGGCGGCTGAGGCTCATTGATGCCCGTGTGGTCCGATCAAACAGACGAGCTACTGGAGCTCAAACTGCTCAAGAAGTTAATGCTGGTTCTGATAGAAAGGGGTCAGAATACACAGAGCATCTCAGTTTGTTGTGTATGGGGCGGCACAGCCGCTGACCAGTGCCCATACTGACCTCTGTCCACCGCCCAAAGCACCAACAGTGGCATGTGAGCATCATGCTGCGTTGACACCAAATGCGAATAGAGCATCAGGAGCGAGTGATTTCAATGTTAAGTCAATGGAAAGGCGCGTTTCCCCCTCATTCCCCCTCTCTTTATAAATAAACCACAGATTTGAGCTTTAAAGGGGTGGTTCCATGTTTTTTTTCTAGGCTTGGTTGTGTTTATGGGGCGCAGTATAACATGTCTTAATACTTCTTTTTTTTTAAAACGTATTTTTTCTTATATTTAACCTTTATTCCACACCGCTGTCTCCACTGTCCTTTGAATGGCTCATTTGCTTCCTGCTTATGTGAAGCCCCTCCCTCCGAAAAACGCAATGGTCTTAGATTGGTCAGATGGCCAAATGTAGTTTGTAGTTCTGCATCAGCTCTCTCTTTTTCGCAATGACTGCAACGTGGCCACGCCCACTTTGTTGCGTGTTCGCGGGGGCAGTGTTTATGTTAATAGCAGGTGTTTATGATGTCACCAACCCGGGAAGAAGCTTGTTGTAGTCCAAACCGGCCGTTTTTGTAGGCAATAAACTGCCATAACTTTAAAAGACAATATCTCCGTTTGCATTGAACTTTCAACGCTGTAACTTTGCAGATACTGTTTATACTCAAGCAGCAACATTACACACTAACTAAAGTGAAAAAAGTGAAATCTCATGTACTACAATAGTAGTATTTTTAAATTATGCAGGGTTTCCCATCACGTCACTTCACTACGTGACAGCAGCGAGCAGGCTCCTGATTGGTTAACGCGCTGCAAATTGACGCCAAAGTTCAAATTTTTCAACTCGGGCGCCAGACGCGAATTCACTTCAAACGCGTGAATGTACAAAAAGCACCACTCGCGCAAGACACTCAATTTGCGTCAAATTCCCATCATTCGCGCGAACTGAAGGCGCGAATGAGGCGGAATCGCGTCCATCGCGCCGCACGAAACGTGTCTATCATGCCGCAGGACCTCCAGACGTGCGTCAACGCGCCTTTCCATTGACTTAACATTGAAATCACTCGCTCCTGACGCTCTATTCGCGTTTGGTGTGAACGCAGCATAACAGGGAAGCCCACAAATATAACATGTATTATAATGGGTTTATGTAAAGATGGTTTTAAGTTCACTTAAATTAAAAGTAAAAAAAAAAAAAAAAAAAGAAATTGCCTAATAAAATAAAAGTTGAAATTTGTAGCTTTCAGTTATACTGTAATGTAATGGCATTAATGTTTCATAGAGATAGTGATACCGGCCATCATTCATAAAAATATGCCATTACAACACATATTTAAAATATAGTCTTTAAGTTGTTTCTACATTAGTTTGGAGAGTAACTGAAATTATTACAATATCAAAATATTAAAAACTCCAAAAAATATTAAAAATTTGCTATTAATCGCGATTAATTACAGAAAAATGCGATTCATTCGTAATTTTTTTTCAATCGATTCCCACCACTAATATATATACACTCACCTAAAGGATTATTAGGAACACATACTAATACTGTCTTTGACCCCCTTTCGCCTTCAGAACTGCCTTAATTCTACGTGGCATTGACTCAACAAGGTGCTGAAAGCATTCTTTAGAAATGTTGGCCCATATTGATAGGAGAGCATCTTGCAGTTGATGGAGATTTGTGGGATGCACATCCAGGGCACGAAGCTCCCGTTCCACCACATCCCAAAGATGCTCTATTGGGTTGAGATCTGGTGACTGTGGGGGCCATTTTAGTTCAGTGAACTCATTGTCATGTTCAAGAAACCAATTTGAAATGATTGGAGCTTTGTGACGGTGCATTATCCTGCTGGAAGTAGCCATCAGAGGATGGGGACATGGTGCTCATAAAGGGATGGACATGGTCAGAAACACTGCTCAGGTAGGCCGTGGCATTTAAACGATGCCCAATTGGCACTAAGGGGCCTAAAGTGTGCCAATAAAAACATCCCCCACACCATTACACCACCACCACCAGCCTGCACAGTGGTAACAAGGCATGATGGATCCATGTTCTCATTCTGTTTACGCCAAATTCTGACTCTACCATCTGAATGTCTCAACAGAAATCGAGACTCATCAGACCAGGCAACATTTTTCCAGTCTTCAACTGTCCAATTTTGGTGAGCTTGTGCAAATTGTAGCCTCTTTTTCCTATTTGTAGTGGAGATGAGTGGTACCCGGTGGGGTCTTCTGCTGTTGTAGCCCATCCGCCTCAAGGTTGTGTGTGTTGTGGCTTCACAAATGCTTTGCTGCAGACCTCGGTTGTAACGAGTGGTTATTTCAGTCAAAGTTGCTCTTCTATCAGCTTGAATCAGTCGGCCCATTCTCCTCTGACCTCATCATCAACAAGGCATTTTCGCCCACAGGACTGCCGCATACTGGATGTTTTTCCCTTTTCACACCATTCTTTGTAAACCCTAGAAATGGTTGTGCGTGAAAATCCCAGTAACTGAGCAGATTGTGAAATACTCAGACCGGCCCGTCTGGCACCAACAACCATGCCACGCTCAAAATGGCTTAAATCACCTTTCTTTCCCATTCTGACATTCAGTTTGGAGTTCAGGAGATTGTCTTGACCAGGACCACACCCCTAAATGCATTGAAGCAACTGCCATGTGATTGGTTGATTAGATAATTGCATTAATGAGAAATTGAACAGGTGTTCCTAATAATCCTTTAGGTGAGTGTGTATATATATATATATATATATATATAAAGTATTATTGTAAACTTTTGACTGGTTGTGTATTAGCGGATCCGCTGTGTGTCTCTGCAGGTTTAATGTTCAGACACTGAGATCTTCTGCTACCCTTCAGGTGCTCTCATATGCCAAGATACAATAGCAGATCCGGCTCTCTGCTCTGGACCATATGGTGGGATATGGATAATCTTTGGCACAGATGTGTCATATGGACATGTCCCACGAGCAGCCGCTCGTCCTATTCTCATTCAACAGACTCTTCTAATATATTAGAACCCGGGCCAAAGCCCAGTAGAGTTCCTTCACTCACCGCCTCTGATTTACAGGACGGGTCAATGCAATATGTCAGACGCCAGCTCAACTCTTCTACCGTATGTCCCATCCATAATTACCAGTCAGGGCAGTTTTAATAGCCTAAATTTCATGATATTTCAAGCAGCAGGCATTTGTGTGAATGAACTGTCTTTTATTCATGTGGAAAGTGTGTGACCGTGTCCTAAGAGTCTCTCGCTGTAGTCTGGGGCAGATGTAATTGCTTTCAAGAGTCATAATAAATCACAATAATAGTGCATTTCACAATGGCAAAACATGTATAAAATAAAATAATATGCACATGGTTAATTGATTTTGAAGCCTGTATTCAGGATTTGTTCTTTATTTTTCTTTTCAAAATCATGGACATGGTAATAATAACCTGCTTGTTTTAAACAACATCCGATTGCTCTGAATTAAGACCATTGTGTCCTGTTTTTGGTAGACAGCTCATAAAGCCACAGAATAATCTTTTAGACAGACTCTTAAAGTCCCCATGAAATCAAAATTGACAATTCCTACTTTTTTTTTTATGGTGCAATATTTATAAATGATTTATCTGTGCACATTATTATTATTTTTTCATTTATGTTCCTGGTAATCTTGAATCAGAATAACTTTATCTCTTCTCATTTCTGATGACGAGGGCGGTGCCACCTGTCACTCACATCAGATCGACCAATAGCAAACCACAACCATCCAATCAAATCCCCACAGACACAATCAAGCCCCGCTCCTACATTTGTTCTTGTTTGAGAAGCGTTTCTCTTGAATCTAATTCATGTCAAGTTTAACATGATTAAATGTGTTAGTATTATGTTGGTTTGTAACTAATTCATCTCTGGTCTTGATTGGATGAACAGCGTCTCTTAGCCCCGCCCTCACTCACTGTAGTTAATGCCCTCCTCTGGTGTTGATTGGTTAAACAGCGTCTCTTAGCCCCGCCCTCACACACTGTAGTTAATGCCCTCCTCTGTTGTTGATTGGTTAAACAGCGTCTCTTAGCCCCGCCCTCACACACTGTAGTTAATGCCCTCCTCTGGTGTTGATTGGTTAAACAGCGTCTCTTAGCCCCGCCCTCACACACTGTAGTTAATGCCCTCCTCTGTTGTTGATTGGTTAAACAGCGTCTCTTAGCCCCGCCCTCACACACTGTAGTTAATGCCCTCCTCTGGTGTTGATTGGTTAAACAGCGTCTCTTAGCCCCGCCCTCACACACTGTAGTTAATGCCCTCCTCTGGTGTTGATTGGTTAAACAGCGTCTCTTAGCCCCGCCCTCACACACTGTAGTTAATGCCCTCATCTGGTCTTGATTGGATGAACAGCGTATCTTAGCCCCGCCCTCACTCACTGTAGTTAATGCCCTCCTCTGGTGTTGATTGGTTAAACAGCGTCTCTTAGCCCCGCCCTCACACACTGTAGTTAATGCCCTCCTCTGTTGTTGATTGGTTAAACAGCGTCTCTTAGCCCCGCCCTCACACACTGTAGTTAATGCCCTCATCTGGTCTTGATTGGCTGAACAGCGTCTCTTAGCCCCGCCCTCACTCACTGTAGTTAATGCCCTCCTCTGGTCTTGATTGGCTGAACAGCGTCTCTTAGCCCCGCCCTCACACACTGTAGTCGTCTCTGAGACTGGAAGAGTTCGGTTGGTGTTGTTCATGTGGAGAAGAAGACGCTGTTTTCTGCTGAGATTGATACGGTAAAGGCCACACCATCGTTACTGTTCATATCGCTGTGTGTCAAGAGCTGAAATTCAGATATGATAATGAGCATTTGCTTTCTGACCAATCACAGCAGAGCAGCTCTCAAGAGAGGCGGGGTTTAGAGAGACTGAATCCTTGATGGAAGCGTTTCAGACACTGAGAGAAAAGCGCGGATGTTTGTTGACCTTATATGCATGTAAAAACCTATTATAGGAGAATCAGGAACCTTAAAGGAACACTAGGCTCATTTTCCAACTCCCCTAGAGTTAAACAGTTGAGCTTTATGTGTAATATCATTGCGCCGCTGCACTCATGGGACGGCTCACAGCTCTTGATTATTACATATCGGCCTAGAAAATCACAACTCTTCATTTTCCGTCGGTCTTAGTACACGATGTAACTACAGAAGAGTCAAGTTTTAAATAGGAAAAATATTGAAACTCTTTGGTCATTTTTGAGCGAGATGCTAACGGTAGACAGCTCATAAAGCCACAGAATAATAGTCACCATGAAATGACAATTTCTACTTTTTATGGAATAGTGCAGTGTTTTTTCTAAATGTATTGGTGCACATCATTATTGTTTTAATAATCTTGAATCAGAATAACAGTGACATCTCTTCTATTCTCTGATGACACCCTACATTTGTTCTTGTTTGAGAAGCGTTTCGCTCGGATACATCCATTTCATGTCAAGTTTAACATGATTATAGTTATGAGTAGTTATTTTGGTTTGTAACTAATTTGCATAATGCCCTCCTCTGGTGTCGATTGGCTGAACAGCGTCTCTCCCGCGGTCTCTCTTGAAACACGGAAGTGACTTAAACTGCAGTTCATCGACTGTCCACTAGAGACCGGCTCCAGAAGGAAGTCAAATCTGTATCTTCCCCATGTTAAAATGCCCAACTTTACAGCAGAAGAAAAACATGTGTACAGCTGGTACAAAAAGTCTATATGGCTAATTTTGCCCTTTTGTGAGGGGGGTGGATTTTTTTATAACTCATCCGTTCAAATGATATTAAACCTTATGCTGCGTTCACACCAAACACGAATAGAGCTAGTTGGACGCTTGAAAATTTTGAATCCATTCAGGCGTATACAGTGAATTGGACGCGTGTATAAATCGAGCGTTTGAAGTGAAACAGGCGTTCAAGGCACTCCAGGAGAAATATGTCATAAAACACCACTCTGCCTCTTTTCATTTTCATTAAAAATATATATTAAACATTAATAGCCACACAAATATGGTCCAGGCCAGTGTTTCCCAACCGGGGTGCCGTGTAAATGTCCTTCAACTAATTGCATGAGGCTGCATCCTTGTCATTTCGGACTTATAACAAAAAACAGAACAATGTCTAAAAGCGGATATGTTACAAAGTGTACAGCAAACAAGCTAAAAACACAGAAATACGTTTTTATAAGCTGTCGACCCAAAAAAACGAGAGTTTAAGGAGACAAAAGTGGATAAAGGCAGTAAAACGTGAAGCTTCAGCAGGAAGAATGAGTACATTTTGGGATCCTGACACTCAGTATGCCTCAATATGTCTATGTGTGCAGTAAACATTCTGTCACTGTTGAGTCAAATATACATATGTCAGTTTTATATATTATATTTCCTGTCGCTGATCACATTCCCCTCCAGTGTGTGTAGTTCTCAGTGTAATATAACGTGTCTCAATGGCCTGTATCCACGTTTTTGTCCTTAAACGCTCGTTTTTTGGGTCAATAGCTTATAAAAACTTCTGGGTTTTTGGTTGTGGGTTTTGTTTAGCTTGTTTGCTGTACATTTTGTCACATATTCGCTTTGAGACATTATTCTGTTTTTTGTTATAAGTCCGAAATGACAAGGAGGCCGCTTCACGCAATGCAAAGTCAATGGAGAGCGTTCGATTGTTTTCTGAGCTGCCAAGATGGCGTCCGCCGGCTTTTAGGCTTCAAAAATGCTCTTCAGAAACCGACGGGTGACGTCACGCACACTACGTCCATATTGTTTTACAGTCTAAGGGTAAAACCCATGTTATTGTTCGTATCACTGTGTGCGAAGAGATGAGATTCAGATATGATGAGCGTTTGCTTTCTGACCAATCAGAGCAGAGCAGCTCTCAGAGAGGCGGGGTTTAATGAGATCGAATCCTTGATGGAAGCGTTTCAGACACTGAGAGAGAAGAGCTGATGCTACAATGATTATTATGAGGAAATTAAAGTGTTTTTTGACCTTGAATGAATGTAAACCTATAGGAGACTCCAAAATCTAAACCTAAAATCAGGAACATTACTCACCAAGCAGTTCATGAATTTTGCATTGTTGTTCTTACCGTATTTTAATCACTAATGTTTGTTCTGCAGAAAGTCCACATTCTGCAGTATTTGCCCAAACTGTTCGACCTTTCTTTTCAACCAATCCTTCTTCCTGTACGGAGTAGGACACCTCGGATGAAGCCATTTGCACACCTGGCCTCGGATGACATCCACCCATTTTTCTCCAGCCCACACCTTCCCAGGGAGCAGAAAGTTGCTTACATGTCTGAATAATTAAAACGAGAGCCACTCCGCGTTCGCTTTCGACAGATGGGCGGCGTGGGCTGCAAGGTTAGCATGTGGTGACGTTGAGCAGATCAATGACCCTGAAACAGAACAGCACAAATCAATGATTTGTTTCTCTGGAGTTCGGCCCAAGCGAAGACATGCTTTCAATGCAGAACCGACGCATGAGAGCTGAAATCTGTTGTAGTAATAACAACAGCGTGCACGTCAATCCTCAGGAAATCTTGTGCTTTAGGTGATAGATCACATGTAAACATGCGTGCTATATCAGCCCGGCTGATTGGACTGTGCGCTTTTCTCTTTTTCAGTCCACTAAGCAGTTTTGCATCATAATCCTTGTGTAAAAGAAGAGCCTTTTAGGTTTAAACCGCAGCATTATATGAAACTGGTGTAATGTTAAATTTGACAAATGTGTTAACTGTGAGAATTAAGCCAAGGGCCATTGCCAAATGACACGTCCTCCATTTCCTTGAGTTGTGACACTGGCGGTCGTATTGATATGAAGGACTGTTGTGTTTTAGTGATTGAGAGTTGAAGAGAGTTTGCTTTGCACACATGTGTATTTTAAACATACAATAGCTACGGTAACGCAAGTAAAAAGAGGTCTTGAGGGCGGGAAAGGCAAGACTGTAAAAAAAAATATTGATATATCATATATGTCTTACCAGAAAATACTTTTTCAGTGTATATACTTCAAAATTTCCCTATTTAATTTAAGTTTTGTAATTGTTTGTTTCTGAGTGAAATAAAATAAAATAAAAACTGAAAATAAAATATAAAATAAAAAAAATTAAAAATTAAATACAATTTAAAACTTTACAATACAAATAAAAATACATAAAAATATTAATTAAATTAAAATAAATAACATATAAAATAAAAAAATAAAATAAAATAAAATAAAATAAAAAATACAATAAAATAAAAAACAAAAATAAAATAAAACATTAAATAAAAGAATGCATTAAATTAAAAATTAAATAAAACTGAAAATAAAATACAATAAAACTGAAAAATAAAATTAAACATTAAATAAAATTAAATGAAAACTGAAAAATAAAATATAAAATAATTTGAAAAATAAAAAAATAATAAATTAAATAAATTACATAAATTAAATAATTAAATAAATAAATAATAAAATACAATACAAATAAAAAATAAATACAACATTTAATTAAATTAAAATATATAAAACATATAAAATAAGGACTAACATAAAACAAAACATTAAATAAAATAATACATTAAAAGAAATTAAAAAGAAACTGAAAAATAAAATATTAAATAAATTGAAAAATAATAAAATTATATAAATTAAAATATTTCTTGTCAAGAAATTATTTATAAAATAAAATAAAATACAAAACAAATAAAATAAAAAAGAAATACAAAATGTAACTAAATTAAAATAAATAAAATTAAATATAAAATAAAGAATTAAAGTAAAACAAAACATTAAATAAAATAAAAAAATTAAAAATTAAAAAAATAAAATAAAATAATACATTAAATAAAAAAATATTTTTTTTAAAAATTAAAATCAAATAAAATACAATGTAAAACATAAATAAAATAAAATAAAAAAATAATAAAATACAATAAAATAAAATACAAGACAAAAATAAAATAATAAATAAAAAATATTCATTAGGTCTATGTTACGGCCATAACCAGCAAATAAGGCTCATTAATCAAATTAACTTAAACAGCTGATTCGGACCGAACACATAAGTCAATCACAGACACAAAGTAACGCTTCAAGACGCCATGTACGCCTTCATTTACTATAAAAAATGAACAAGAGAAACAAATGTACACAATCCAAAAGAGAATACAAATCAGAATCCAAATCAGGTCAACCTATTAACAAACATAAATCAAACAAGTAATAAACAACAGTAAACTGGTAGGACAACTAAGAAAGTAAACAGAGAACACCTGCCTACGCCTGTACTCAGCAGTTCTTACCTGGCTTCCGACAAAACAAAGACAAGTGAATCTTCCGGGTCTCTGCTTACCTCCATACTCTTTCTAAATAACCATAAAGTGACATGACGAAATAATTCCTACCAGTTACTGAACTTATGTAAAAGTGAGTAAATAATGCTAAGTCTCAACAAATAATTATACTCAACAAAACCACAAAGAACCTAATAAAGAAAGGAGAACGGAGAGGCGAGGAGAGCGGCAGCCGTGATGTCCACAGGACACGAGATGAGAGAGAGAGAACATCCATGTCGCCGCCAACGCCCTTTTATCCGGTATCCCGGGTGACGTCATGTCTTTGTCACAAGTTGGGGAATTCCCCCGCCACCTATGGACTCAAAACGGTATCAGCACAAATATACGTAACACCCTCACCCTTAAGTGAATAAATTGTAGAAATGAAAAGATCTTACCTAAAAAACAATTTATTCCCATTAAACACGGGATAAGGCATCAGCGATGACATTGTCTCGACCCCGAATGTAACGGATGTCCAATTCAAAAGTCTGTAAAAACAGACTCCAACGCATCAGGCGTTGATTGTTGTTTTTCATTCGGTTCAAGAACACTAAGGGGTTGTGATCGGTGTATACGATCAACGGACATGAAACAGAACCAATATACACATCGAAGTGATGAATGGCAAGGACAAGAGCGAGTGCCTCCTTCTCAATAGTGGAGTAACCACGCTGATGTTTATTGAATTTGCGTGAAAAATAGCAAACGGGATGCTCAACACCAGCCTGATCTCGTTGAAGTAACACGGCTCCCGCACCTGTGTCACTTGCATCGACAGCAAGAAAGAACGGAGTAGAGAAATCAGGAGCGGACAAAATAGGGGAATTAATCAGAAGCGCCTTAATCTGCTCAAAACTTATTTGACACGACTCGGACCATTGAAAAGGCACCTTTGGGCTCAGGAGGTCAGTTAAAGGAGTGGCAACAACAGAAAAATTCCTACAAAAATTCCTGTAGTACCCCACCATACCCAAGAACCGTCGAAGGTCGCGTCTCGTTTTCGGCACGGGAAATTTAGTAATAGCCTCGACCTTAGACTCAACAGGTCGAACTTGCCCCCCACCAACAATCTTTCCCAGATACGTTACCGTAGCTCGACCGAATTCGCACTTAGCCAAATTAACCGTAAGGTTAGCACTAGACAGACGACTGAACAGTTCCTCCAGCTGTTTTACGTGTTCTGACCAAGACGCGCTGTAAATAACCAGGTCATCCAAATACGCCTCAACATTACGCATGCCCTCAAGGACACGATTTACCAACCTCTGGAATGTTGCCGGAGCATTTCGTAAACCGAAAGCCATTACGGTGTAATGTAGGAAATGGTCCGGTGTAACGAATGCCGAAATCTCTTTGGCACGATCCGACAAAGGCACCTGCCAGTAACCTTTAAGCAGATCGATTTTGGTAACGAAAGCAGCATTTCCAACATGATCCACGCAATCTTCCATCCGAGGCAATGGATAACTATCTGGTTTTGTCACAGCATTAACGCGTCTAAAATCAGTACAAAAACGAAACGTATTATCAGACTTTTTAACCAGCAAACAAGGTGAGCTCCAAGGACTAAAACTCTGTTCTGCAATGTTGTTTTCAAGCATGAAAGTCACCTCTTGCTGCAACTGAGTTCGTTTCTCAGGACTTACCCGATACGCATGCTGTTTAATCGGCAACGAGTCGCCAACGTCAATATCATGTTCAATCAGCGAAGTACGAGAGGGAACATCAGAGAACAGATTACTGTACATACGAATAATGTCAGTCATGTCAGCGCGTTCGGTAACGGTTAAATGGGAAAGGTACAAGTCAAGGTTTTGGATTAGCTCAGAATTTTTCAACCTCCCCGTCACCAGTTCTAGAGGAGGAAACGCAACGTCACCATCATCCTCAGGAATAGACAAAACATCAGCACGTTCATAACCAGAGCACAATGGGCGGGTCCGAAGTTCAGCACCGGTCAGTGCCCCAGCATCAGGTAACTCAGCACTGGACAGCGCCTGCTCTTTGGTCACCAGAGAATCTGTAGGTGAAACAAGTAACACAGCCGACTTCTTTCCAGACGAATCTGGCAATCTCTCAAAATACGGCTTAAGCATGTTAATGTGACATAGACGAGTTTTTTTTCGTTTGTCAGAAGTTTCTATCACATAACCAAGCTCACTCACCTTCTCTTTCACCTGATAAGGACCATAGTAGCGAGCCTGCAAAGCAGACCCTGGGACAGGCAACAGCACCAACACCTTATCACCAGTAGCAAAACTACGAAGGTTAGCATTACAATCAAAACGGCTTTTCATCCGTCGTTGTGACATCTGCAAATTCTCTTTGGCTAATTCACATGCACGATGCAATTTAAAACGGAAGTCTGAAACATAGTCAAGAATGTTCTTAGGACTCATGTCATTAGTCCAATGATCTTTAATCAGCTTCAGTGGACCACGGACCGTATGCCCGAACACCAACTCGGCCGGACTAAAGCCCAACGACTCCTGCACTACCTCCCTAACTGCAAACATAACCATAGGCACTCCTTCATCCCAGTCTTTCTGGAACTCCAGACAAAATGCACGTAGCATTGATTTTAACGTCTGGTGGAACCTTTCGAGTGCTCCCTGGCTTTCTGGGTGGTAACAACTTGACGTGCAATGTTGGATATGCAACTGATCCAGAGCCTGTTTAAACAAACGGGACATGAAATTCGTACCTTGGTCCGATTGAATGGTACGAGGAAGGCCAAACAATGAAAAGAATTTAACGAGCGATTTCACAATCACTGGTGCAGTGATTTTCCGCAGAGGAATTGCCTCTGGAAACCGTGTTGACGCACACATAATAGTGAGCAAATACTGATTACCCGCCTTCGTGCGAGGCAAAGGGCCGACACAGTCGATCATCACACGCTCGAATGGTTCACCAACAGCTGGAATCGGATGTAATGGTGCTGGTGAAATTTTCTGGTTTGGTTTGCCAATCTTTTGACACACATGACAGCTTCGGCAATAACGTGCTACATCATTTTTCAAGCCAGGCCAAAAAAAATGCCTGAGAACACGATCAAATGTCTTATTCACGCCTAAATGACCAGCAAACGGACTATCATGCGCTAAACTCAGTATTTCGGAGCGATATGAGGAGGGAACTACTACCTGTTTAATGATTCGCCACTCATCATCAACAGATGCAGTTGGTGGTCTCCACTTCCTCATCAACACACCATCTTCAACAAAGTATCCTTGTGATACATGTTCGAGTTGCTCACTAGGAACAACGGCTTCAAAGAGGGATGATATTTCCTCATCTTTCCCCTGCTCAACAATAAGCTGTTCGCGGGACAGAGACAGTTTATCCAACCCTACAGAATATTCATCTCGACTCTTAACGGCGATGTCTGAACCGTCAGAGTTTGAACACTTAACCTCACCAAAATCTGAATTAGAAAGGAACGTATCGTTCAAATCAAAGTTCCACTCACCTTCTGATTTACTACGGTTTTGATTTTTCAGTCTCTGTTTCATAGCACGAGTGACAGCACACGAAGGAAATACCTCTGGGTATTTCTGAGCCAACTTGTCAGGAGTAGAACAGGAAAGAGGAACATTAGTTACCTCAGGGCTAGCAAAAACTTTTCCTCCCGCCAAGTCATTCCCTAAAATAAATGTGACATCTCGAACGGGAAGACACGGTCGCACTCCAACAACAACGCGACCAACAACAAGGGAGGATTCAATTTCAATTTCGTGCAAAGGCACGTTCACAAAGCCCATTTCGAATCCCTGTACTAAGACGCTCGAGCCAATAGAACTCTTATCAGACAACGGTAATATCCCTTCCAGAATAAAACTCTGAGCGGCGCCTGTATCACGAAGCATTTTAACTGGTTTCCTCGACCCAGCATTACCTGCCAAAGACACAAATCCGTCCATTATAAATGGCACATACCCCTGATCTTCACACATGTCAGCTTGAGATACTAACAACTCCAGTCCTTCCAGATGCGGCGAGGACGTCATCAATAAACCTACTGGTTTAGGAACACTTTTTTTCTTCTTGAGCACATTGCACTCAGAAATAATGTGTCCACGTTTTTTGCAATAAAAACAAACAGGTGAGGACAACTTATCAGAACCCTCTGCCACTTTATCAGCAGGCAGAGTACGTTCAAGATTACGCTTAAAGGACCGATGACTATTGTTCACGGATGGAAATTTCGTTGAATCAGTGAACACGTTCTTATGCGTAAGTACATATTCATCAGCTAGCGCAGCAGCAGCTGAACATTTCAGAACTTTTTGCTCATTTAAATATGTTACAACGCGGTCTGGTAAACAGTTTTTAAATTCCTCTAAAAGAATCAGTTCACGGAGCTCTTCAAACGTGCTCACTTTCATTGAAGAACACCAGCGATCAAACATTGACTCTTTCTCACGAACAAATTCAACATAAGCCTCATCATTTTTCCGAAGATTACGAAATTTTTGTCGATACGCCTCAGGAACTAGTTCATAGACCCTAAGTACGGCTCTCTTTACTTGCTCATAATCAAGAGACTCTTCAACTGACAAAGAAGAATAAGCTTCCTGGGCTTTACCAGAAAACACACACTGCAACAGCATAGGCCAAAATGTTTTCGGCCATTTCATGTTGGTGGCAACACGTTCAAAAAGAGCAAAAAACTTGTCTACCT
This sequence comes from Gobio gobio, assembly GCF_949357685.1. Classification (NCBI taxonomy): domain Eukaryota; kingdom Metazoa; phylum Chordata; class Actinopteri; order Cypriniformes; family Gobionidae; genus Gobio; species Gobio gobio. The sequence goes on along the minus strand of NC_137100.1, from coordinate 66,540,080 downwards.
CTTGTTCTCGAAAAGGAGGAACAATACGAATATTTCGACTTACGTCAAAATCAGGAGCATCACTTACACCCCTCTCACGAGCTTTCAGCTCCATTTCCTTAAGGCGACAAGCTTGTTCCATTTCAAGCTTTTTCAGCTCAAGTTCATGTCTCTCACGCTCTCTCCATCTCTCTCTCTCACGCTCCCATTCCTCTCTCTCCCTCAACAAAGCGGTGTCGTGCTCTTTAACCTGCAACTCCATTTTCTTCACCTGCATTGCAAGATCCTCCGAGCTACCCTCAGCTGATTCAGGATAATCTGTCAGCTTTTCCTCTTCACCAAAAACACCCTGCTTATGTAACGATTCTACAAGCAGAATCTGAAGTTCACGTTTAGATGAAGTATTACGAAAACTGACCTTATAATGAGCAGCGATTTTCATAAGATCTACTCTATTAACTTGAAACAGCTCCGCTTGCGTCGGATTCACAATAAAAGCAGTTAATTCGAACATATTTAGAATTAAACGTCCTACTGGGTTACAGAGAAAGAAGCGTGCACAACACGAGCCAAAATTCAAAAGTTCACATCAAGTTCCTGTGATTGACCAAAGTTACAAAGTAACAAATTCAAAGCACGTGGACAGATCAAAAGATCAAACAAAGCCACGGCGAAAAGAGATCGAGATTATTCAAATCATCCAGATCTCGGACAAGCCCCCAAATATGTTACGGCCATAACCAGCAAATAAGGCTCATTAATCAAATTAACTTAAACAGCTGATTCGGACCGAACACATAAGTCAATCACAGACACAAAGTAACGCTTCAAGACGCCATGTACGCCTTCATTTACTATAAAAAATGAACAAGAGAAACAAATGTACACAATCCAAAAGAGAATACAAATCAGAATCCAAATCAGGTCAACCTATTAACAAACATAAATCAAACAAGTAATAAACAACAGTAAACTGGTAGGACAACTAAGAAAGTAAACAGAGAACACCTGCCTACGCCTGTACTCAGCAGTTCTTACCTGGCTTCCGACAAAACAAAGACAAGTGAATCTTCCGGGTCTCTGCTTACCTCCATACTCTTTCTAAATAACCATAAAGTGACATGACGAAATAATTCCTACCAGTTACTGAACTTATGTAAAAGTGAGTAAATAATGCTAAGTCTCAACAAATAATTATACTCAACAAAACCACAAAGAACCTAATAAAGAAAGGAGAACGGAGAGGCGAGGAGAGCGGCAGCCGTGATGTCCACAGGACACGAGATGAGAGAGAGAGAACATCCATGTCGCCGCCAACGCCCTTTTATCCGGTATCCCGGGTGACGTCATGTCTTTGTCACAAGTTGGGGAATTCCCCCGCCACCTATGGACTCAAAACGGTATCAGCACAAATATACGTAACAGTCTAAAAATAAAATGTTCAGTCTCAATGAATAAAGTAAAAAAAAAAATAATAATAATTAATTATAAAATAAAAGAAAAGAAAATACAAATAAAAAATAAATTAAATAGAGTATTTTCATTAGGTCTAACCAATAAAAAGCTTGTTTACATTGAATGCGTCTGCTACATAATAGAAAGCTTAGAATTAGTGCTTGCAAGCAAACAATAAATAATTTGTTGAATTAAAAGATTCTTTCAAAAAAACTGAGATTAATTTGCGACAAAAACACCTTATCCATTGCTACAACACAAACTCTATTTAGCTATTGCTTATTGTTTATTATTTTGCTGTGGCCACTCTTGTGTTGTGTTTTCATTCGGATGTAAGATGTGTGTGCTGTACTCAGAAGCCCGTGCCTTCCAGGTGTGTTTCCAGAAGATTTCTTTTATCTGCTGATGTTTAACTCATTTTCCTGGTTTGTATGCAGCTAACATCTCGTGCTGAACCCTGTAATAAAAACAGTAATTGAAGTGCAGTATTGCTGCGTTCTTTAAACAATGATTCTGTCACTCTTCCGGACGCGTTCTTCTTCTGCCTGAAGAAAAAAAGAAAGAAAAGGGAAAAAAACTGTCCCAGATGTGGAAGAAAACAAGAAGTAACCGGCTCTCTGATAAGGAATACACACAGCCCCAGATGTGATGACTTGGTGGTTCCAGCGTGTAGTTTCTCATGAGACGTGACGTGTGTAATCACATTTTTCTTCTAGTAAGGCGAGGATGAAACTACCTCAAGGACAAAGGCATGATGCATGCGTTCCAGTCTGATGAGGAGAGATAGGAAATATCTTACTACGGAGATCTGTGATGGCCGCTTTGTTCACGCTGTCCTTGAGTTCGCCGTGAAGCTGTTCAACACTGGGATCGGCCCATCACACTCCTTTGTGAAATTATGTATGTGTGCAAATGCAAAACCTGGAATAGTAGTAATACAAATATGACCAGTATATCAACGGCAGAATCAAAAAAAAAGTGTACACCGCCAACAGAAGCAACATTTCTGGACGTGCAGCAGTATTGGATGCCTATTGGAGCAGAACTAACTGTCAGAAATGATATATATAATATATATTTATATATATATATATATATAAAATCTAATCCCAATCTGATTGGCTGAGAGCTTTTTCCAGCCATGTGATATTCCCCCAGGATCATCACAGGAGCCATTTCACCGTTTGTATCACTCCGCTTGCGGCGACTGTCATGGCGGACGAGCAAATCCAGCATATTTTCACAAATACCACTGTTATTGTGTCTTTTAGGTGAGAATGTAGTTTTTTTAGACCTCAAATATATGACTCTTATATAAACATAACATCTGTTGTAACTTAATCCTGTACTAGAGCGCTGCCTTTGTACGTTTGACTGAATTGTTTGCTTGTGTTTATTTCCTATTGTCTCTTATAATGCATTAAACATAAGATTTATGTATTTTAATTGCATATACATTTTCCATGCATTTGGATTACACAATTTTACCATAAATAAATTAATAAACTTAATGTGATTCATTTATGTAAGTCATACATAAATGTAACAGGTAAGATTTATGTAATTGTATTGATAAACTAAATGTGATTCATATATACCAGTTATATGTGAATGAAACAGCTAAGATTTATGTAAAAGTGCACAGAAAAACACCCATGTTAAATTAACACTTCCTAGTGTTCATGTGTGTGCTCACTACTGGGTTAAAGTAACATTGAAGCAGTGTTAAAGTTAATGAGATAATTGAGTGATGATTGAGAAATAATTATGAACACCTGATGACAATGAGCAGAATCACAGAAGGAAAGAGAAACACAAGAACTACAACTGACTTCAGCCACAGCCTTAGATGAAATCAACTGAAGATAAAAGAAGACATTAAATCTCTGAAGATATCAGTAGATGAGGAAGACAAAGTCTTTAAAAAAAATATTTTTAAAGACAAAGATATCGCTTTCCTCAGCAGACATTCAAACTGATTTTTTAATGGATATAATATTATGAACATGAAGAATGAATGCTATATCAGATGCAGGTAATACACTCGTTTAGTCGATCTCTCTCTCATAATATCATAATACTCATAATACAATAATCTTCAATGAAGTGACTCAGCGTTTCTTCGTCTCTAAAGGGATGTTTCAGGATCAGTAACGGCTCGAGCTCGACTGTCAACTTGAGATGTGAATCTGTGGCGTAAAATCTGCACAAAAGAGGGTTTTTAAAGACACTCTGTTGTTGTTTCTTATTTAGTTACACACTTGTGCCGTCGAACTGTTGTATAAACACAATATCACACTCGTAGCCATGCGATATGGCTGTATATCAGTGATTACCTACAGCCGAATCACAGCCGTGCTGATATACATTGCACTGAGACTCGTGTGATATTACTACAAACCATGCGATATTGTTTATATTTAGATTATCCAATGGAATTTACTATTTTACACATTAAAAGGTACTTCATCTTACTTATCCCCCCATTTTAATTGCTTCATCTCCATAAAAGGGAAGTTGCACTAGTCTTTTCTTCTTTTTTTATTATTTATTTATTAATTTTGTATTTATTATTTTAATCAGGGACAATACACATTAATAATACATAAAATACGTAAAATGCATCAGATTTAGCCAACACTGGCTAATTTTCATCCGTATATATTGTGCCGTATATCCGAGTGAAACGCTTCACAAAAAAGAATAAATGTAGGGTAGGGACGGGGCTTGATTCTGTCTGTGGGGAATTGATTGGATGGTTGTGGTGTTTTTATTGGTGGATCTCATGTGAGTGACAGGTTGCCCCGCCCTCATCATCAGAGAAGAGATGAAGTTATTCTGATTCAAGAGTAGTTACAAACCAACATAATACAAACACATTTAATCATGTTAAACTTGACATGAAATAGATTTGAGTGAAATGCTTCACAAACAAGAACAAATGTAGGGGTGGGGCTTGATTGTGTCTGTGGGGAATTGATTGGATGGTTGTGGTTTGCTATTGGTGGATCTCATGTGAGATCAGAGATGATATGAAGTTATTCTGATTCAAGATTACCAGGAAAATGAATTTAAATGTGCACAAATTTATAGTATTTACTGTAAAAACAAGAATTTTGATTTCATGATGTAAAAATGATCATATTTACTGATTTAAACCTGATGGACCAATGGTTTATTAAAGCTTGTAATTTTGGTAGGACATCATTGACCAGATGTTTGTAGATTTATGAATTATATACATTGATATTGGATTGCATGGATTAATTATTATTATTTATTTATTTTTGGGAGCACGTGAGTGTTTCCCAAGAAAGAAAGCCTTACTCGTTAGAATGAAAGATTGAGTTCAATTTTTCTGATACACAAAAGGACATTTTTAATATAATAAGAATTGGTTAGTGTGATACAACATTTCAGATAAACCACTTAAATTGGCAATAGAATCAAAATGCATTGCATCCCAGTGTTTCCGCTTGAAATGCATCAAGTACCGCTTCAGCCTCTCTATAATGCACAAAAAATGCATGTGGATTGTCACCCGTTCAGCCCAAAAACCAAAGAAGAGAGGGAAAGTCAAGCTAACAAACCTCAGTCTACAGCAGGTGGCCCATTCAAAGTGCTGGAAGAAATGCTTTGAATCATTTGGCACTTTCAAGGACCATTACACGCCTGTGTGTATGATTCCCCCTACAGAGATCAGAATTCAAGGGTATTCAGGGAAAAAAAATCAATCAGTTCGAATATTAGCATAATTGCAATGCATGACTGCTTTGTGTTTTCCTTAACATGTACATAATCTAAAATCTGCACCATCTGCACTTCTAAAAAACAGAACACCAAATGTTCTTTTTTCATTCTGGTAGCTTTCTTTCAACGGTCCACTTTAGACATGCTAAGTGACTTTGCAACTTATTCTACTAACAATCTACTAATACTCTAATGGTGCGTTCACACCGGGCGCGAATTAAGCGTTTTGAGCAAGTGATTTACATGTTAAGTCAATGCAAAGATGCGAATAGACATTCTGCAGCGCGATTCACGCGAATGAGGCGGCACGAATGAAGAGATTTGCGCGAATGACACGGCGCGAATTGAGCGTTTGATGCGTGATTCGCGCGAGTTGAAAATCTGAACTTTGGCGGATATTCGCGCAGCGTTAACCAATCAGGAGCTTGCTCTAGTAGTGACAACAATGAGGAGAAAATCATATGGTTTATATTAATCATATATTAATATCTGGTTCAGACAATATGATTATCACTGTGATAACATTAAATGACATGAAACACAACCCATTCTCTTTTTGTTAAATGCAACATGAATACATGAAATAAAGCAAACAATTCAGTCAAAAATTCAAAGTCAGCGCTAGTCGGCTACAACGGTAACGTAAAGTTAAATAGCCTAAAAATAAAAAAGTAATGAAACTTCACTTTGCCCTCAGCCTAAACGATTTGCAAGGGAACAAATTATCGATCCATGAGACCAAAGATCGCCCTTTAGATCTACACAAGACGAATTATAGCTTGAGACGCCGCAGAGACATCAGAGCCAGCGGCAGACGACAGAAGGACTAGCCGAGGAAAGGCTGCTCTCGCCGGGGTTAATGAGCGTCGCTGATCCACTGGAGCTCACAACTCCGAAAACACCAGATAAAATGTTCAAATAGGCGCTCTCTTTATAAATAAACCACAGATTTGAGCTTTAAACAACTACATTATCGCCTGAAAAAGTCACACATTAACAGTAGATTTTAACAAAAAAGACGTGTAAACACAGCCCATGTCAGCCATTTCTCAACAAGACGAACCGCCTGGCAGAAGCCCCGCCCATGAGGCGAATTCGCGTCTGTTGTGAAGTGAATGTCACGCATAAATGAAGCGAGTAAACTCAAAATGTTCAAGCGTCCAACTTCTCGCGAATAGTGCACCATAAAGTTGATATGTAGCTACTCATAGGTTAGTAGAGCGCACCATCTAAATGAAGTGTAAAGGCCCTTTCACACCGGACGCGTAACGAAAAAGCGAAGCGGAAAAAGCGAATATTTTGTGTGCGAATAGTTCGCGTTAAAACCATTCACACCAGCCGCGACGCGAGTTTGCGACGTTTCAGAGCTCCAACATTCCAAAACATTCGCGCCGACAGCTGAGAAACACGGACACGTAATCATTCAGTGGAGACGAGCTTTTAATTTTCCTTAAAAGACAGAGAAGAAGGTTTTGGGTGCACCCAGTCTAAAGAACAGAGAGTCTGAAGGGGAGTATCATGCTAATCTTGTACAGGAGCTAAAATTTATCATGGCCGGTTCCGAACTTACTTTCAAATGTCCGTGGGACAATTTGAGGAGCTCCTCTAGATAGAGACGGTAGCAGCGCATCTGACGACACACACACACACACACACACACACACACACACACACACACACACACACACACACACACACACACACACACACACATACACACACACACACACACACACACACACACACACACACACACACACACACACACACACACACACACACACACACTCTTCAGGAACGGCTCGATCCGGAGCTGCTGTGTTTCCAGTTGAGTCACAATGTAATTTAAGTGCCACAGTCGTACTGACGGAAACACATTCACTTTCAATAGTCGCGGACGCAATTAGATTTAAAAAAAAAAAATCAATGTATTGATTATAATATCGTAGTCTGTAGCCTATAGTGGGCAAACACATCTGCATCTGTACAGCTGTAAACACAACTACAGCTGTAATCTCGTGAGAAATGCGACACCTGGCAAAGGTTAATGTTGATTGAATGGCTAGTGACATCAACTGGACATTTCGTCACCTTTGTTTCATTGTATGTGATTGGTTTAAGCCTTTTCTGTCGCTGCGAGTGTTAAAAAAATCGACATCGAAACGAAAAAAATAAATATCGTTTTTTCGCCACAGCACATTCGCGTTCAGTGTGAAAGCTCTCATTACACAAACAGCTGATCAAAAAATAAAACCATCGCGCGAATTATTCGCACGTCAAAATCGCATACAGTGTGAAAGGACCTTAACAGAGATTTTTAACAAAGCATGCTCACCTTGACATGAACTCGGCGTTAATGCTTATTTACAGAAGTTATTAGCAAATGATTTCTTAAAGTGTCACGACAGAAACCCTCCGGCCTTGCAGGGCGGGTCACGTCCTTCACATTTACTGGGTCCTATTCGACACACATTTACACCGTCCCCAACATCTAGTCCCACAATGCTGAGCTCCACAGTTTTTTTGAGGAACAAACAAGGCAAAGGAATTAGTCACCTTGTGCTTTGTCAGACTGATGTAGTGTTCTTAATTGGTGTTGGGCCTTCTGGGCTCGGGCTCAGTCAAACGGGGAGAGCTCGACCCAGAGTGGCGCCCTGCAAGGTCGGCCCGCCCTCGCCGCCATGTCCGGCCGATAGCCCCATACATCACCCGCGACAGACTGAAAATGAACGCCAGCAGAAGTCGGAGAGCTCTCGCGCCGCAGCTGGAGCTCTAATCAGACTCATCACAAATGCGTGCTCAAATGCTTTCGAAAGTCCTTTAGACGGGCCGTGTTGCATCGTGAGGAAAGCAAATATGGAACAGCTGCGAGAAAATACGCCTTTTTACAACGTTACAAAGTTCTATAAATCACGGGTTGTCACATTTTCACCTAAAGTTTGCAGTTGCTGACTTCATTAGTAACTACAGCAGTCAGTTCGGTTGCACTAGAGACAGGTGAGATGAATGTGCCTGGTTTTGGAGTCACTCAAGCATTTTGTGCTACACAATTAAGTTAGTTTCGCTTTGGGTGTCGTTTGAATGCTAAATCTGTTTTTATTTGTGTAGAGGCTTTCTGCTACTTGAGTTGCACTACGAAAACATCCCAATAAGATCTGTATCTAGAAGGCAAACGTCTTCATGAGAGTATACTTGATATTAGTGTTGCAGTACTCGAGACCAGTCTTAAAGGGGACATAATATGCTAAAAAAAATCACTTTTTTGTGTAAACAACCAGCATATAATGGTAAAAATCCACCCAATACTTTTTTTTATAATCCCCATCGATCATTATCAGTCTCTCACATTTCCTGCACTCCTACGTAAGAGTAGGGAAGCCCCGCCCATGACTGTTGATGATTGGCTCTTTAAGCATAGACACTAATCCTGGTAGTTAACCTAAACACTTTGCAGGGATTGCTCTGTAAATTAAATAGAGAATATAACTGATGCATATATGCTATTTTACATTTGCAGGCTACACAAATGATCTTGACAATCTCTGAGCCTCTCGTCTTTTTTACATGTTTTACTCTGCATTTAACGTAAAATATTTTATTTTGTACAAGAAAACAGCATAGGCTTCAAAATAAATTGTTATTTAAATATTGTAAAGTGGTCATATGAACTACTCGAACAAACGTTTAAAAAACAATATGCAAAATCAAAATTGAATAGCTCCATAACGGATTGAGCAAAGTGAGCGCAATTAGTAATTAGTTGGGTTAGAAAAATAACAAAATTATAGTTTTTAAGTATAAAAAATATGTAAAGAGATAGGCTGTATTAAAATAAAAAGTGCTTAAAAGTGCACAACTCTTCTTAAGTGGAAGGAAGCTTTTTTCCCCTCACGTGCAACCAATATAGAAAGTGCGGATGCATTTGGCTAGTAAAATAACGAAAATAGTTTTTTTAAGTAGAAAATAATATTTATGTAAAGAGATATAGTAAAATAAAAAAATGCTTAAAAGTGCACAACTCTTCTTAAGCTGGAAGGAAACTTTTTTCCCTCATGTGCAACCAATATAGAAAGTGCGGATTAGTTGGGTTAGTAAAATAACGAAAATAGTTTTTTTAAGTAGAAAATAATATTTATGTAAAGAGAAATAAAAAAATGCTTAAAAGTGCACAACTCTTCTGCTTTTTTCCCTTACGTGCAAACAAGAAATTAAGCGCGGAATAAACTTTGTCGCCCTTCTGGCTGTTGTTGTAAATGGTGATATTTTTGCAAATGTTTCTTAAAAAATCAATGATATCTGTCCACTTGAACGCAATCGCTTTTCATTTAAAACGGCTTATTTAAAACAATTATTTTTCAAATAGATGGAATTAGAAATACAGGCCTGCCCCTAACAAAAGCCTGCTTCAAATAAAAGCCTGTGACCTTCTGCAGTTCAGGTAAATAAAGGCCCCGGTTTTTATTTGAGGAAATGCGGTATATTAAGTGAAGTCAAGAAAGACTGTCTTTATTAAATGTTTTATTAAAACATGTTTTTTTTTTTTTTCAGGACTTTTTTATTTATTTCAACTTAAAAAGTAAGGAGATACATTGTTGACGTTACTGTTAAAAATGCACTTTCAATAAAGTGAGTTTATTTAGAATGACGGTTGTCATTTCTATGTTGAGGCGGCAGAAATTTTGTCGGCAACTGCTGAATGTAAAGTAACTTGTAATCTAACTTAGTTACTTTTAAAATCAAGTAAATGGTAAAGTAACTAAGTTACTTTTTAAAGGAGTAATCAGTAATCAGATTACTTTTTCAAAGTAACTGTGGCAACACTGCCCAAATAGAGTCGGCTTTTGTCGTTCGCTACAAAGAATCGGCTCGTTCGCGAAAGACACATCACTACATTACGTGTTCAGTCTATAGGCAAGCGCGTTTGAAGACGTATGTGCACATGCGCGTCGTTTTTCTTTACAAAATGGACGCCAAATTACTTGTCTGGCCTGCATAATACAACGTTTTTAGTCAGATCCATGTGAACGGGAATCATTTTGATAATGTGTTCATCTGTACAGAGGGAAAGTGAAGGAGTTGAAGTCATGCAACCATAGTGTCTAACCAAGCAGTCATTTCACTGCCTCGGTTAAATTTAGACCCGATATAGTCCGGCTATGATTAACCCACTTCTAGACAAAATAACCTTGAATTGGGCTACGTGTCGTTTTGCCATAATAACTTGCGCGATTAACTTGTGAGTTATTGTATGATATTCCATCATGTAAGCAAAGATTGATTACAAGGTGTTTGGTTTAATTTCTTTGACGTGTTCATTTTTTAGATTGTTAGACGTCTATTCAATTTTCACTGACAGCCCTAGTTTTAGTCTAGACGTCAGGGCTGTGTTTGGACGGCTATTAGACGTCTTTTAAAAGCAAAAGTTTGTTTATAGCCTATGTTTAGCTTTTACTTCTGCTGATTGTATTTAGGCTTCGAAATGTATAAAAGCTGTGTTCATTTGTGAGGATTATCACAATGAGAACCTGTAAGAATCATAAACCGTATTTTCTGCACTAAACCAAAGCAGATGGGAAAATCCTGGACCACTAACACAATTCTCATAAAAACAACCACTCAAGTTTTTCATGGGCAATTGACAGTTTCATAGTAAATGACTTAAGTAGGACATATAATTTAAAAAGTCTGATCTATGAAACAAAAGTCAAGAAAGCAATCTTTTGGAATAATTCACCTTTAAAGCAAACTAATTAGAATGATTCCCTTGTCTGCAATTCACCACTGGGTACTAAAAATAGGGTTCTTTACACCAGTCAAGAGGGTCATTAGATTTCATTATACTATCAAGTCCTCTTTATTGCTTAAAATACGGATAGCTTGTTAACTATAAATATTATTCTCCAGTGTGTTGCTTTGAAAATCCCCATTGCATTTGCAATTTCAGCTCAAATTTTATCTCTCTCCACCCTATCATTTGTTTCACCAGATTTTCACAGACGTTCTTGACGTTGGAAATTCAAGCGGCTCATATTCCTTGGCTGTACATCTGTGTCCACTCCATTTAGCTTTGCTCATTCATTTATTGTCTGACATCATCCTGTTATGGTGGAACAATTAAAGTGACTTATTTACACTGTTAAAGAGTTGCTTCTCATGATAAACATGGCCAAAATGTCAAAAAATAAGTTGGATGTGTGGTGGAGTATTTCTGTGCCAAATACACTCCTTCAGGATTCGAACAAGTTTCGGAAAGTTTTTTTTCGAGTATGGCCCTGTATGACGTCATAAAGTGTGGGATTGCTTGTATGGGCACTTCTCCCGGACACACACACACACACACACACACACACACACACAGGATCACCTTGTTTAGATTCACAAATAACCCAGCGTTAAGGGAACAGTGGATGCAGTTTGTGTTTCCGGAGTCCTGCAAGTGTGTGTGTTTGTTCCCGGTCATGAGTGGAAACTGCAGGCGGTGAGTGTGTGTGTGTGTGTGTGTGAGAGTGTGTGTTTGTTCCCGGTCATGAGTGGAAGCAGGTGGTGAGTGAAACTGCATCAAATGTGTGTTTTTTGTTAGCAATCGGTGCGTAAGTGCATATGATGTGAACAACACCAACGTATAGTGTGTGTGTGTGTGTGTGTGTGTGTGTGTCTCTTTAGCTCCGCCCACTGCACGCCTCCATGGACTCTGCTGTTTTCAGAGAGAATCGATAGAGTGTATCTGTCTTTTATTAATATGATTAACTAAAAACTATGAAGCATCAACACTACTCTATAGATACACCAGACTGGCAGAAACTGTGTGTGTTATGACCCCTTTAAAGAACATGGTGGGTGAAAGAACTTCTGATATAATTGTCATAACTCAGGTCACATTATGAAAATGTAATTTTTCCATTGCTTCTAAAGGTAAACTTTCTGAAATGAAAACTTGAGCAAAAGCCATGAGCAAATATGGCAAAGCGTGGGTCGTGTAATGTACGTTCAGGAGAGCATGCACCAGCTGAGCAAATGCCATGGAGATGAATGGGGACACAACAGGATACTAGCTTTCTCCCAGCATCAGACCTCTTTGGAAGCAAAGCACTTTTACTCTTTTTACATTTTACATGTTTTAAAGGGACAAACTGCTTAATTCTATGAGTCAGAGAGAGTGAAATAAACTTGAAAAGCACTATACTGTAAGTGAGCTTAAAGGGGAACTTATTATGCCCCTTTTTACAAAAAGTCTCATTTTTGAGTGCATGTGTCTTTAAATCCATATGAGCTGCTGCTCCGCCCCCTTTCCAGAAGAGGGCGGAGCCTGTACAGCTTGTGCCTCAGATGCTCTGCTAAAAATGAGAACACCTGTTTGGTTTTGATGATCATCTCTATCGCGCTCACGCGACATTACAGTTCTTCATCATCATGAGAGTTTATGATCTGCATGAGTTTTAAAGCCATATCAGTCTAAACTTCTGATATAAGGTTTTCTGAGCGCACACACACACCTGAAGCACGCGCACAGAAAGCTGTGTGTCAGACGGAGCGTCCCGTGAGTGTTAAACTAAGTTCTCTTTCGCGTCCTATTGCGCTTAAACTGACAAACACACACAAGGTTATGTCACAAACACACACAGTTCACATAAACACAGTCGGTTATGTCTGTGAACGTAAAGAAATCGTATGTGTGTATTAGATGGGTGGGGACTATGCTAATAGGGCGGAGTCTGTCAGCAGTCGTGGGCGGGGACTGTGCTAATAGGGCGAAGTCTGTCAGCAGTCGTGGGTGGGGACTATGCTAATAGGGCGAAGTCTGTCAGCAGTCGTGGGTGGGGACTGTGCTAATAGGGCGGAGTCTGTCAGCAGTCGTGGGCGGGGACTATGCTAATAGGGCGAAGTCTGTCAGCAGTCGTGGGTGGGGACTGTGCTAATAGGGCGGAGTCTGTCAGCAGTCGTGGGCGGGGACTGTGCTAATAGGGCGGAGTCTGTCAGCAGTCGTGGGTGGGGACTATGATAATAGGGCGGAGTCTGTCAGCAGTCATGGGCGGGGACTGTGCTAATAGGGCGGAGTCTGTCAGCAGTCATGGGTGGGGACTATGATAATAGGGCGGAGTCTGTCAGCAGTCGTGGGCGGGGACTGTGCTAATAGGGCGGAGTCTGTCAGCAGTCGTGGGCGGGGACTGTGCTAATAGGGCGGAGTCTGTCAGCAATCGTGGGTGGGGCCAAATCATATGTGACGTCACATTGCATAGAAACGGCAAACGGCTCATTCTGAGACACTGCTTATGATTTATGGGGATTAAAAAAGGGATGGGTGGATTTGTATCATTATATGCTGGTTGTGTACACACACTGCCAACACACATTTATGTTCAAACACCATGTCAAAGTGAATTTTGCATAATAGGTCCCTTTTAAGTGACCCTTCGATTTCAAACAAAACTGACAGAATCAACACATGTGAGGTAACATGATTTATATTATTTCATCACATAACAGCAGAAAAAACAAGTTTGGTGGATCTCAATAAGCTGTGTCAATATTTCCGTTTTACACACAAGCAGACTGTAATTTCCACAGAAGAAGTGATGGATTATGTTGATGCCCGGCACCATCTGGCTACATCAGGGTTTTTCAGTGGATGTTTTACTGTTGTTGTTTGCTCTGGATTAGAATTGGATTCTCTGAGCCATAAAGCATCACATATTGCACAGCAACACCGTCCAATCAGAGCTCACTCTGTATGCTGTGTCAGTGCTGAGGCCTTAGAATTAACTCTCTTGTTTGTTCCTGAGACTGACTTGAATGTTTAAACAAGATTTGCCACGGCTAATAAGTGAATGTACTGTATGCAAAGACTAGATACACTAGTTTAGATGCACACTGTGTTAAGTTATGGTGTGTGTAGGTGTGTGTGTGTGTGGGGGGGGGGGGTCATTTTATATCACAGTAATGTATTCATGACAATATTGTTATTTTTGCTGGACATTCACCAAACTATAAGGCAGTGTAGTCGACACTTCATCTCGTTGGATTATTCTTATATATGAAATGTGACCACAAAACCAGTCATAATAGTCAATTTTTTTAAATTGAGATGTATGCATCATATGGAAGATGAATAAATATGATTTCCATTGATGTATGGTTTCTTAGGATATGATTGTCTGGAATCTGAGGGTGCAAAAAAAAAAAAAAATTGAGAAATCTCCTTTAAATAGTACAAATTAAGTCCTTAGCAATGCATTTTACTACTAATACTAATTTTTTATATATTTACGGTAGGGAATTTACAAAATATCTTCATGGAACATGATCTTTACTTAATATCCAAAAGAAAAATATCATAAATTTTTGTTCAATTGACATATTAAATATGCATGCATTTATGCACAGTAATAGACTGAATGGATGAAAACTAATTTTGCTATCCTCACTTACATTAAAGGATTAGTTCACTTTTAAATAAACTTTTGCGGATAATTTACTCACCCCCATGTCATCCAAGATGTCCATGTCTTTCTTTCTGCAGTCGAAAAGAAATTCAGGTTGTGGATGAAAACAGTCCAGAGTTTTTCTCCATATAATGGACTTCAATGGCCCCCAAACGGTTCAAGGTCCAAATGACAGTTTCAGTGCAGCTGGAACTGGATCTAATTTGACCTCACTTAGCGGAAGATATGGCTGAGCTCAGAGATGATCACGTTCGTCTGATAAGAGGTAAAATAATAGCATAAACACTGCTGGGTTTCTCGCAGAAACTGATGGTTTGGCTAGATCAGACCCTTATTCATCGTCTGGTGTCGTTTAAAGCCCTTTGAAGCTGCACTGAAACTGTCATTTGGACCTTGAACCGTTTGGAGCCCATTGAAGTCCATTATATGGAGAAAAACCCTGGACTGTTTTCATCCAAAACCTTCATTTCTTTTTGACTGCAGAAAGAAAGACATGGACATCTTGGATGACATGGGGGTGAGTAAATTATCCGCAAAAGTTTATTTAAAAGTGAACTAATCCTTTAATGAACTATAGTGTCCTGGACCTACTAGTAAAAAAAATATAATCTGAATAATTTTGTAAAACTGTACATGCACATGGCGCACATTATAAATGATATATCAATGCAGCGATTGAAACGTAAACAGCATTAGGCTAATAGTTAAATGATGGAGTGATTATTTATGGGATTACTCTTCTCAAATATTGATTCATTGCAATTCATTTGATTAAAGGGTTATTTCACCCAAAAATGAAAATTATGTCATTAATTACTCACCCTCATGTCGTTCGACACCCGTCAGACCTCCGTTCATCTTCAGACACAAATGAAGATATTTTAGTGTAAATCTGATGCTCTGAAAGGCCTCCATTGGCTCAATGGCACTTTACACTCTCAAGACCCTTAAAAGGTACTAAAGACGTAGTTACAAAGTCCATCTCGCTACAGCGGCTCTACAATAACTTTATGAATCGGCGAGAATAGTTTTTGTGTGCAAAAAAACCCTAAATAACGACTTATATAGTGATGATGATTTCAAAACACGGCCTCATGAAGCTTCGAAGCGTTATGAATCATTGAGTCGAATCATGATTCGGATCGCGTGTCAAACCGCCAAACTGCTGAAATTTGGCGATTCAAACTGCTGATTCGACTCACTGATTCATAACACTTCGAAGCTTCATGAGGCCGTGTTTTGAAATCGTCATCACTATATAAGTCGTTATTTAGGGTTTTTTTGCGCACAAAAACTATTCTCGCCGATTCATAAAGTTATTGTAGAACCACTGTAGTGAGATGGACTTTGTAACGACGTCTTTAGTGCCTTTTAAGGGTCTTGAGAGTGAACCGTGCATTGAGCCAATGGAGGCCTTTCAGAGCATCAGATTTACACTAAAATATCTTCAGTAATTAATGACAGAATTTTCATTCTTGGGTGAACTAACCCTTTAAGTAATGGCATAATATACATTTTTGTTCAATTGACCGATTCAATATTTTACATGCAAAGTAAAAATATTGGTAAGAATTCACATGCTATTACAACAGCAAGCATTTCTAGTCAATGCTTAGAAAGGCACGGAGATGATTTGAGCAGCAGTTGGACTTATCAAAGGTTCTTCTGCTTCTCTCTGGTGATGCGGATGGAGGGGTAAACAAGAGGAGGTCCAGAGCCGTAGATGTGTGTAACCTTCATGACACCCTTCATTACTGGGCACAGTCTGACAGCGGCTCTGTAGAGCAGATGGAGGGGAGGGGACACCATCCGAAGCGCTCAATCTCTCATGCTTTAGCCCAGCTCAGGACCCAAAGCAGATCCCAGCGGCACCGCAGAGCCGTCCTTGTGAAGGTGCTTGGGTGGTGGGCAGCACAGGGCTGGGTCAGCCGGCATGGGGTAATCGTCCTTTCTGAATCTCCTGCCATGCACTGGTAATCATCGAGGGTAGTGGCTCTGATAGGGCAACACCTCTGACTACCTCCATTTGCATGTCAGAAAAACAGGGTAAAGATCTGGCTTTGAGGTGTATCACTAGAGTTAAGATTATGCTGACTAAAAGACAAGGGTAGTTGCAAGGACGGGTGTCAATTTGCATTGAAAATAACAAGATTTGAAGTGTTTGTAGAGTAAATTCATCACTTAATCCCGCTCCGGCAAGATCCTGTCCTATTCCGGCATTACTTTGCTCACAGCTGCTTGACAAAAGAAACGTACTTTTGCTCGCTGTTGCATACAGTCGAAAATCCAATCTCTATTGTCACTGTCCAATTCTGTGACACCTCTAACTACTTCCTAGCCTGGATGCCAGCATTTGAGGTCAGGAAGTTCGGTCTGGACTTGATCCGTTGTGGGGCAACTATGCTGGAACCAGAGCTGTTCGGACCAATCAAATTGTCAGGGCGGGCTTTATACGATGATGGACAGATGATCAACAGTGGGGTCAAAGTCCCCCCTCGCCACCCCCTACATTTATACGATTTTAAAACAAAATAAATCACTTTTATGATTTTTTTTCACACAAAATCTGTTGCTCATAAATGTTCAATACAAACTGCAATCATGCACTATGGGAGTAGTGAAAAGCAAATGTTTCTTGAGGTGTGCCTTTGGCTGTATGTTAACTTGTTTTGCACATAGCACTGCTGCTACAGAGGCCGAAAGTTTTGTAGCACAGGCCAAACAATTGCAGCACATGTATAAAACGTCTGTTACTATGTCTGAAAAATGCTATAAAATACAAAACAGTAGCCTGACGTCGTCATACTCAATTCTAGTCAGAATACGAGCCTGCTCCTGCTCCGTTGGGCTGTGATTATGGGGCGTGTTTCAACCGAACCAGAAAAGATCTCAATTGGATAGACCTACAACCAATCAGAGCAACGGAGAGACGCATAACGTTAGTTATCAAATGTCAACAGAACTCAACTGCACTGTGTTGCCAAGTCTGCGGGTTGAAGTGACCCCAATTATTTGATATACAGACCCAGGAATGCCGATTTTAGCAGGCAGCCCTGCCAAAAAAACATATTTACCCCCCAAAATGCCTTTTTTTCCCCCGGAGAACCCCCCTGGAAAGCTATTGGGCTTGTTTTTGGCTAGTTTTGAGGAACGTTAGCAATTGGGCGGGTTTTGTCTGCACGCACGCTGGAATAAGTAACACTAGAAGAAAAAGATGAGTGTAAACGATCTTTGCCGGTGTTGTAAAAAGAGAATGTAAGGATACACAGAGTACTTACCCACACGATCATCATTTCTGAGAGAAATAGTGAAGGTGAATGCATATACGAGCAAGTTCTCCATTTAGGATTAGAACAAATTCAACCCAAGCGCCTTTGATGATGTGGATGATTACGTTACTGTTTATCATCTATCCATCATCGTCTAAAGCCCGCCCTGATGATTTCATTGGTCCGAACAGTTTCTGTTTCTGAAGTTTCTGAAGAAATATAAAAACAATTATTATTATTATATTTTACAGAAAACAAATCGTCAGAAAGGTCTAAGTTTTTATTATAACATATTAAATTATGATAAATGCGAATTAAAACGTCTGGAGCGAGTGATTTCAATGTTAAGTCAATGGAAAGGCGCGTTGACGCGCGTCTGGAGATTCTACGGCGCGATGGACGCGATTACGCCTCATTCGTGCGTCCAGTTCATTTTACGCGAATTGAGCGTCTTGCGCATTTGTGTGTTTACAGTGAATTCGCTTCTGACGCCCGAGTTGAAAAATTTGAACTTTGACTTCAATTCGCGCCGCGTTAACCAATCAGGAGCCTTCTCACTGCTGTCACGTGGTGAAGTGACGTGATGAGAAACCCCACATAATTTAAAAATACTACTATTGTGTCACAAAATGTAGTTTTAAGACTTTTTCAGGTGAGAATGTAGTTGTTTAAAGCTCAAATCTGTGGTTTATTTATAAAGAGAGCGCCTATTTAAAAAAAATAATCTATCTTGTGTTTTTGGAGTTGTAAGCTCCAGTGGATCAGCGGCGCTCAGCGCTCATTAACCCCGGCGAGAGCAGCCTTTCCTCGTCCAGTCCTTCTGCCGTCTGCCGCTGGCTCTGATGTCCTGTAGTGGTTCGTCTTGTGTGGATCTAACGGCTGATCTTTGGCCTCATGAATATATCATTTGTTATCTGCCAAATTGTTTTGACTGAGGGCAAAGAGAAGTTTCATAACTTTATTTTTTAGGATATTTAAATATACATGCAGTGAAGATGATGTAAGAGTTGCCTGGACCACATTGTTAATATTTAATATATATTATTAATGAAAATGAAAAGAGGCAGAGTGGTGTTTTATGACATATTTCTCCTGGAGCGCCTTGAACGCGCGTCTATTTCCAATTCGCTGTGGACTCGCGAATGGATTCAAGATGTTCAAGCGTCCATCTAGTCGGGGTAAACGCGATTTTGACGCTCAATTCGCGTTTGGTGTGAATGCAGCATAAGCCCTTGATCACTTGGAATCTGCCGTACAAGTTGCTGTTGTGACGTCACGATCATGTTGCATTGTGGTCTACGGATCTGCCTGAAGTGAACATATGAGTGGACTCACTCCCTCGGTCAAAATCAAGGGGTTGAGGGTCTGTCCAAATAAACTTCCCTCGCCCACTTGATGAAGTAGTACGCACTTCAAAATAGTGGTCGGGAAGTGCTTAGGGAAGTTTACAAGTTAAATACAGCCCACGTTGGAGATAAACTGCAGGAAAGTGGATTTCAAGAGCCTCGATCCACCATCTCATTTCTACCTTACTCTATTCAATACCGAATTCCTTGAGCTCGAGACCGAGCCCTTCAGTCAAGGACAGCAAGACAAATTTGTTTACCATCATTTGTCAAGACTAGATGGTGAATGTTGATGCCTGAGAGACCTTGCTAACACCATAGAGAGTGTACTAACAAAGGATCCATGAATCCATTTAAGAGTTTGGCTAACCCTCTGGTCCTCTTCAGTCAAAAATGACCAACATTTTTGAAATTAGAAATGTGGGATGCACTGTCAGAAAAAAAGGTACATTGCTGTCACTGGGGCGGTACCCTAAGGTACATAACAAAAAAGGTACTAATATGTACCTTTAAGGTATTAATATGTACCTTTAAGGTACTAATATGCACTCTTAAAGTACTGATATGTACCTTTTGAGGTACTAAAATGTACCTTTCAGGGGTGAGTAAGGTACAAAGATGTACCTTTTCACTTTTGTACCTTAGGGTACCGCCCCAGTGACAGCCCTGTACCTTTTTTTCTGAGAGTGTGGGATGGGATGGATGGGATGACACTTGCTGACTTTTGTCTCTTTATCTATGTGAACACAAAAAAAGAATGGAGATGATTCGGATATGTTAAAGTGTCGAAAAAAAAAATCGTCACTTGTCTCCTTCG
The DNA here is from genome assembly GCF_949357685.1 of Gobio gobio. Lineage (NCBI taxonomy): Eukaryota > Metazoa > Chordata > Actinopteri > Cypriniformes > Gobionidae > Gobio > Gobio gobio. The sequence continues at coordinate 66,520,024 of NC_137100.1, read as the reverse complement.
CGGTCAAAAATGGCCGACATAGGAAATGAATGGGAAATATGCAAAATTACAAAAACTCAGGGAATCTTTTGGTGATACAAAATACAAATCAGCCATGATGCAGAAAAAAGTGCACAGCAATTGAAGGGGTGAGACTCTAAAATATCAAGAGTGCAAAATAGACAAAACCACCCCCCCCCACACACACACACCCACACATATATAAATGAACTAGTGCGACTATAACACCGTGTCTTAACTGCGATAAGATTCCAGCATAAAGCTATTTGTCTGTCCACACCAGATGCAATGCGAATACGAGATGCGACAAAATCAATCAAAAACCACAGCCAATCAGAACAGTTTGTGGGCGGGCTCTCGCGGCACCAGAGATTAATCTTGACGACATTCGCAAGGAAATTGATACATAATCAAATTCACAAATATTACACCATTTAAACATTACTAAAAATAAATACTGAGTTACTAAAACAATCTGTCATAGAATATACTTGATTGTTCACTGTTTGAACGCTCTTGTTTCCATTTGTTCAATTTTAGGAAATGAGGTGAATTTTCCATTGTTGCTTTTTGTACGACTACGTTACAAAGCTGGGAGCACTAAATTATATTCAAAGTCACATTACACGCTTTTAACATTAAATAAAGCACTACCTGAGATTATAATTGCCATGTTTTGTGTTGTTGTTCCAGCTGGTTAGGACAAAAACTGTAATTAACATGAAAGACGGCATTTTATCGCATGTCCGCGGCGCGTGTAGTTAGGACACGGTGTAACAAAGCATGTTTTTGCAAATAGGTAAAATAAAATCAATAATTCAGCCACAGCAAGGAAGAGGTTACACTCTAAAACATCAAGAGTGGAAAACAGACACACACACACACACACACACACACACACACACACACACACACACACACACACACACACACACACACACACTACAATATTATATGCACACAAATGAACTGGTGTGGCTGTAAGAATATGGTAAAATTGAGCCAAAAGACTCAAATAAGAGGTTGAAATCAGATCAGACCCAAATTTACTAAGCTGTGATAAAACATAACCTGTTCATTTGTGTTACAATTTTATTGAATGTTGATGTAATGTGCAACAAAATGTTCTCTCTGTTCAGGTTTGAATGTCCAAATCCACAACTTAATAAAAATAAGTATGTATGTCTAAAAACACTAGAGAATTTATAAGCCATTTTATATAGAACTATATAGGAATCTAGTGGTAACAAATTGGCATCAAATACGTTTTCTTTTTTTTTACTCCCACCAAATGGCACTAATCTACCTTCAAAAAAAATATTATTAAATGTAACTAATTATTAAATATAAATGAAAAGATATATTAGTAAAAAAAAGTATATTATTTGTAATGGGGAAAAATAGCTCATATAAATTGTATAAATATTGCATAGTATCATAAAATACCCTCAAAATTCTAAATAATAATCAAAAAATATTATTGAAGAAAAATATATTACATTGGCTCTCCTGGGGGGAAAAAGTTAAATGTTAAGGCTTTTGCGAAGAAGTCAAGTGTGAGCCCTAAACGAAGAAGACCAGAGGGTTAAATCTCTTACTCTCCGAGTTGTGCAGAAAACAGGCCCTGGTCATTCAGGATGTCCTTGGGATGCATATGCAATGTTTTGGGAGTTTGCTTTTCTGAGGGGAAGTGTCCCTGGATACCTAATGGCATAGTCCACAATGACTAAGACCTCACTAGAGAGCCACAAAGTACAGAACGCCATTGTTTAATCATAAAGAAGAGAGAGGTGGGATGTTGTTGCTTTACTTCACTTATTTTAATTCGGATCCAACAATGCATCTTTTTTTTTTTTTCTCCCCTTGAAATGAACCAACAAATATAATGCTCTGAAGGCAATCCGAATAAATGCTGGGGGTCATTGTGCCTTCCTGTAGTCATGTGTTTTATTCCCGAGAATTGATCAAATGTGTACACTGAATGCAATGAAAGTAAACCCAACCATTCGGTCACTCACTGGACGGGCCTTTTTGATAACCCAGCTGTTTCCAAAGCCCACTATCTGATTCCCAATATCCCTGGCTGGTATGACACCGCCTGACCTTGTGAATAGGAGGTTAATTGACACAAACCTCTTCCGTCACTCTTTCCGTCACCTGCTGCTTGTGCAAGACACCTCCACTTTAATTTGCTCTGTGGCATGTGGGGGTCCTTTACGAGATAAATCAGAGGCTTCTCCCTTAGTTCACTGGCATAGGCATCATTGCAGCATTCTGCAACCTTAAAGGGGCTTTAGGTTGCTCATGGAGTGCCAATTTTTTCTCCTTTGTGGCTCGAATCTCCAGGGCGCACCCCAGATCAAACATGCATGCCGAAAATGGCATCATAGTTCAAAATAGAGACAGACCCACACTGTAAAATCCAACAGTGATTCAAACTAACTTTACTTAATTGTAAAAATCTAGTAATATATGTACTATTCACATACTATGCATGTTATACTTGTTATAAAACCCAAGTTAAGATTAATTGATTGGTTTGAGCGCCATTTTGTCAAGCAAACAAAAGTCACCATTATGGCGATCAGTGTTCTCTTTGGTTGGGCACTTGGAACATTCATATTATTGTAATTCTCTTCCTATTGATAAGAAATGGTATTCTGCATGGTGAAATATTTAGCAAACGTGATAATAAATCAATATTTCTCCAAATATGCTCCAAAGAGCTCAACTGAAATCTGTTATTTGTGATCTGTGTGGACACAACGTAACTGCAGCAGACGAGAGAGAATTCATTTGTGTGTGATATTCCATTCAAAATATTGTTCATTAGAGGTTATTTTGCACTCCTGACATAAATTAAGAAAATAATGTCACTGCAACCCAGTTTTATCATAAACAGTGGTCAAATATCTAAGCTGGAGTCTTAATCTGTCTAATGATACTGAGTTTGTCCAGATGAAGTTAGAGTGTGATGTTTTAATGGGCAGTTGGAACCATGGAGAACCATAGTTTTGTCTTCAGCAGGTCTACCGTTAGGAGCAGAACTGTCTCAACATTGTTGCAAAAAAAAAATAATTGTCATTTGTTTTGCACAGAATCAAAATTTATTTTAGGTAAATTAGGACAATGTGTTATTGTTCAATCTTAAATCATATTTTATATTGGATAAGAGTGGTCTTAAATATTATCCAATTTTACAAATATATTAAAACTATTTTTCTAAATTGCTTAAATGTCAAAATTAGAACAATACTAAATACATCATGACAATATATTTATAGAAAAATCATAATACTGAACATGTTATTGCATTTTTACTAATATTTTTGTGTGTTGTTGTCTGCCCTAGCTCCCTCCAAACGTATACATCGATGTGACTATCTGTCTGCTAAATTACTACTGTAACTTCACAATAGATAATAATGTCATTTAGCATAGTTTTTTGAATGTGTTACTGCTAGCATTTTCTAGCAGTTTAATAGTTAGCTACAAAGTACCACAGTTTACAGGTGAAACTGAAGAGGTCAGTAATTGTGCTTTATTTCGCTTTTTCTTCATTGAGAGTTTTCCCTCAATGCTCCGGTCGCTTCCTCGAGTCCTTCGCACTGATTATTACTTGAAACGGTTTGGCGGACGAGCGGAGCTCATGCGAGCTGAATCATAGCATGGCCAGTCAAGACTACCCGTTAGTGTTGTAGTACTTGAGACCGGTCTTGGTCTTGAGTCCGGTCTTAAGACCATTTTTTGAAGGTCTTGGTCTTGTCCCGGTCTCAACCACATTTGTACTCGGTCTTGTCTCGGTCTCAGACTTAGAGGACTCTGGATTTTGTTACAAGATCAGTCAAGACCACAACTGCTGGGATATTAATAATTTGCCAGTGCATTGTCTGATTTATTTATTAACATCATTAATGTCATTGGGTAATTTCATTTGATTGGTAACAGCTCTATATTGTGTCTTATTCAAATTATATCTATTGATTAAAAATAAATAATTTCTCAGGTGGTAATGTGGATCTTTATGAATTTAAGGAGTGCTGGTCTCGACTCGGTCTCGCCCTGCCCTGGTCTTGGTCTTGGTCTCGGTCTCAACCCCTCAAAGTCTTGCTCTTGGTCTTGGTCTCAACCCCTCAAAGTCTTGGTCTTGTCTTGGTCTCAACCCCTCAAAGTCTTGGTCTTGTCTTGGTCTCAACCCCACAAAGTCTTGGTCTTGTCTTGTTCTCAACCCCTCAAAGTCTTGGTCTTGTCTTGGTCTCAACCCCACAAAGTCTTGGTCTTGTCTTGGTCTCAACCCCTCAAAGTCTTGCTCTTGGTCTTGGTCTCAACCCCTCAAAGTCTTGGTCTTGGTCTCAACCCCTCAAAGTCTTGCTCTTGGTCTTGGTCTCAACTCTTCAAAGTCTTGGTCTTGTCTTGGTCTCAACCCCTCAAAGTCTTGGTCTTGGTCTCAACCCCTCAAAGTCTTGGTCTTGTCTTGGTCTCAACACACATTGGTCTTGGATTAGGTGGTCTTGACTACAACACTACTACCCGTTTCATGATTTATTACCAATTTATTGTTGAATGCCGAATTCGGGAATGATCACTTAAGTTTTTCGGTTCGGTTCTGATGGCTTGTCACATACATTTTTTGTCATTCTATTCTTAGGCAACAGGAACAGCAAGAGGTTAAGGAGAAAAAGACTATTTTTTATTGCAATAGAATTGAAAAACCTTACTTAAACTTAAAACTTTACTTAAAAAACCCTTGTACACATTCCTAGTGTATTGGATAATATATAATAAATATATATATAAAGATTTACACTGGTAGCTCAGAGCTGTACAGCAGCATTTAAGTATGAAATTGAATGAATGAATGTAGCTTTCCTGTAGCTCAAACAGTAGAGCATGGCGCTAGCAACGCCAAGGTCATGGGTTCGATTCCCAGGGAAAGCAAGAACTGACAAAAATGTGAAATGTGTACCTTGAATGCAATGTAAGTCGCTTTGGATAAAAGCGTCTGCCAAATGCATAAATGTAAATGTAATGAATGTAAAAAAAAAACACTACATAGACTTCACTATAAAATATACATTGATTCTTATTAAAGCTACTGTATTAATGTTTTTCAGTCAAGAACAGTGAGTGATTTTCTCTTTGTCTTTTGTTGTTGTATTAACATTAAAGGGATATTTCACTCAAAAATTAAAATTCTGTCATCGAGAAATTAATACAGGTTTAGAACAATATTAGAGTGAGTAAATAATGACATCATTTTATAGGTGAACTGTCCCTTTAAGGACAGCATGTTCACTACTGCGCTGTTGTCAATTTAAGACCTGCGTGCATCTAATATACAGACACGACTGCGATTTTACTTTCACTTTAGACATAACCGACTGTGTTTATGTTAACCTTGTGTGTATTTGACAGTATTAGCGCAGTAAGATGAATACTTAGTCCAGTAATCGCATGTTTGACAGGCTTTTAGTGCGCGCGCTCGGAAAAGCGCATGTTAAAACCGCGCACGCGAATGAAACCGCCAAGGCTTTAAAACGCATGCAAATAATGAACTTTCGTGATTGTGAATAACTATAGTGTTCCGTGAGTATAACTCTACCACTAACCTGTGATGTGAATGTATGTCGCGTTGTTCAGTATTGGTATTGAGGCAAATTATAGAATTTGTAGAAAAATTATAAATTAAATGCAAAACCGAAAAAAACGCAATTCACAAGCGCGTATTGAACCGTGAATGCCGTACCGAACGGTTCAATATTATATCGAGAATTGTGGCATCCCTAGTAGCTATACTAGGAGTAAATCTAAAGTAAATCATAAAGTACTCTCTACAGTTCTTTTTTAGATACTAGAACTCTTGTGTAAGTTAACTACACTAACTAGGCATTTGTCAGTACAACATATTATTCCTATTTCACTTTACATGTTTTTTATTAAGGCAATCGGTTTGCTTGCTTTAAGTAAGCCTAACTAAATCAAGCATAGCGTCAGTTCTGGCTGGTCATGTTAGTCAAGCTCTGTCAGCTGATCACATGTACCTATAGGAATACGTCGTCTATCACAGCAAACATATACGTATAAGCTCCTTCAGTATTATCAGCAGCTATCGCATTTCTCCAGAGCTCATTTACCCTCCTCCATCCCCAGCTCCACCTCTCGTCCAGTCAGGATTTGGGATTCTGATTCCCCTTGAATCAGACTAAATTCCGGAATTATGTTGTACTGACGTTAATGATATCTGCAATACATTATGTTGGTTCTGTTTACCCTAAGGGGGGTAATCGCTGCTCTTTTCCATGCTAGGCTGCCCAGAACAGAACCACACCGCCAATCCAAACTGTATGCTAATAGTCAATCAATCATCTTTGACGACAGTGGTCCTGACAGAATCATATTTCACAGTGCACAGTGTCTACTCCTTTAAGATGTGCTGACCTGTGCTCAGCAGAAAATCATTTCCTCTTCAGAGATTTCAAGGTGGAGGTGCAGCCGCTTTCAGCCTCACTAAACTGACCTTGTGGTTTGAGTGATTTTGCCCCACAGCTCAGCGACCATCGCAAGGTCTGGATTCATTCAGGCCCACTCACACCAAGAACGATAACTGTACAGATGTAAACCCCAACACACAAAATAATTAATAGGTTTGAGTAGGGCAAACTCAAATTAATCAAAAAAGTTCAATCAAATTAACTTTTATGAGTATTTAGAACTGGCAAATTTTAAGTAATTCTATGAACTGGTTTCTTTTAATTTAGACAAACTTAGAGGTGGGGTAAGTGCTTTCTGGTAACCGATGTTGATATTTCAAATCACAAAAACAAACACGCCCCTATTTTGTTAGCTCCGCCCCACACATACGTAACCCAGGCAACGACTATGGCGGAATCTGCTGTGCCAGCCGGCCAAAGGTGTGATGTGTGTTACTACTCATCCCTTCCATCCCAAAAACACAAACACAGTTGGGTTAAAACAACTCAATTGCTGGGGTTAAACATCCCAATTGCTGGGTTAATCAACTCAATTGCTGGGTTAAAACAACCCAATTGCTGGGGTTAAACATCTCAATCGTTGGGTTAATCAACTGAATTGCTGGGGTTAAAACAACCCAATCGTTGGGTTAAAACAAACCAATTGCTGGGTTTTTCCATTTTCAACCCAACTTGGTTTGTTTTTAACCCAAAAGTGTAGTGTAGAGCAGGGGATTTTCAAACTGGGGTCCTCCAGAAGGTTCTAAGGGGTCCCCAGAAAATGTCAGAAAATAAAAATACAAAGCAAAATTGCATAAAGTCTACTGAACATTTCAACCGTTTCAGTTTTAAATGTTTATCTCCCTCTCTTGCCGTATGCTTTCTAGAATTGTGTATGTTTGCTTTGTATCTTTAATGAGTTTTTCTCACTATAGTCCTTTATCTCGCTCACTGGGGTTGTAAGACAGTATTCTTAATGTTACTGTTTAAATAAATATTTTTTTATTGAAAATGTTCTTCTTCAGGTTTATACATCCAACATTAAGAATAGCCAATTTAAGTTGGGAAACAATATGTTGTATTTATAATGTCACACTTACTATTTATCTAACAGTTTAACAATTACAAATGGATTTTAGAAAAAGGGGGTCCCTCATAAAATGTTCATCATATTTGGGGGTCCGAACCTTCATAAAGTTTGAAAACCCCTGGTGTAGAGTGTAGTTGTTAAAATGTCAATAGTGCTATTGTTCCTGCGTTAGATAAACAATTGTGAAAGGTTCTGGCAATCCTTCATGTTAACAATACTATTTTTCTGTATATATGGTTTCTTAGTAGTTCTTGTAGACTTGTAAAAGCAAGATATGGCAAATGTAAGAGACGTATGTCATAGTAAACGTAATAACGCAGTATAGCATTAAACTTTTAGCACCACTCACCGGACACTTCACTTCTGAACTGCTTCGATACATACAACCAACATAATACAATTTTGCCACATTCACATTCATCTTTTTCTGAGAAAATTAAACACTCTCAGCACCACTCAGTGGACATTTCACTTCGAAAGTGCCAAGAAATGTCACTTTTCTAATGGTTTTCTGCCTTATGCGAGCTCTTACCGGGCTCGAGCTCTGGTAATAGCACCTGGTTTTAGTGGTTTCTTTAGTTGATTTCCTCCTGATGTGCCTCAGGTGTGACTGATTCCTCAAGAGACCAGGGTGACACTGACCCTTTTTCTGATAGAAAGGATAAGATTTGCCTTTAGATATTGTGGAAAAACCAAAAGCACAACATTGTGCTTTGTACATTGTGCATTGTGCACAAAATTGGTTTATGGGGATCACACTGGCATTCAGGAGCCATTTACACACCGTTTTCAACTGAAAAGTTATAAAGCGTTTTGTATGTTCATTTACACAACAATGGCATTTGGCACAAACTTTAAAAACATGTTTCAAAGTTTCTGGGAAAAAATGCCGCTATTGTCTCCATGTAAACTACAAAAATATGATTTTGTGAAACCGGCAACGTCATGCACATACGTATTACAGGCCCTATCATGCGCCCAGTGCGCGACGCAAGTGTTTTTTGCTAGCTTCAGCTATAGATGGTAAAAAAATATGGACGTGACGTAAAGTCGGCCGTTGCCATCTTGGCAGCGCGTCCGTCCCAGATAACTGACAATGGGCAAAGAGGAGCTGAGGTGACGTAATGACTTCTGCTGCGTTCACACCAAACGCGAATAGAGCGTCAAACAGAAGGCGCTCCAGGAGAAATATGTCATAAAACACCACTCTGTCTCTTTTCATTTTCATAAAAAATATATATTAAACATTAACAATGTGGTCCAGGCAACGCCTACATTATCTTCACTGCATGTATATTTAAATATCCTAAAAAATAAAGTTATGAAACTTCTCTTTGCCCTCAGTCAAAATGATTTGCCAGACAACAAATGATAGATTCATGAGACCAAAGATCGGCCGTTAGATCCACACAAAATGAACCACTACAGGACATCAGAGCCAGCGGCAGACGGCAGAAGGACTGGCCGAGGAAAGGCTGCTCTCGCCGGGGTTAATGAGCGCTGAGCGCCGCTGATCCACTGGAGCTCACAACTCCAAAAACACAAGATCATTATTTTTAAATAGGCGCTCTCTTTATAAATAAACCACAGATTTGAGCTTTAAACAACTACATTCTGTCTGACAAAGTCTTAAAACTAAATTTTGTGAATGCACAAAAAGCACTAAATAAACTCACTCGCGCGTATCGCGCAAGACAGTCGATTCGCGTCATTCGCGCAAACTGGACGCGCGAATGAGGCGGAATTGCGTCCATCGTGCCGCAGGACCTCCAGACGCGCATCAAGGTGCCTTTCCATTGACTTAACATTGAAATCACTCGCTCCAGACACTCTATTCGCGTTTGGTGTGAACGCAGCATAACAGACAGCAGACAAACGGCAATCCACCTGTCACTCAAAGTGGCCACGCCCTTAATTATGTAGAACTTTAATGTAGCGTTCACACCGGACGTGAATGACGCAAATAATTTGCACTATTCGCGCGAAGTTGGACGCTTGAACATTTTGAGTTTACTCGCTTCATTCGCGTGTGACATTCACTTCACAACAGATGTAAATTCGCCTCATGGGCGGGGCTTCTGCCAGCGGCTCGTCTCGTTGAGAAATGTCTGACATGGGCTGTGTTTACACATCTTTTTTGTTAAAATCTGCTGTTAATGTGTGACAAAACGTAGTTTTAAGACTTTTCAGGCGATAATGTAGTTGTTTAAAACTCAAATCTGTGGTTTATTTATAAAGAGAGCACCTATTTGAACATTTTATCTGGCGTTTTCGGAGTTGTGAGCTCCAGTGGATCAGCTCAGCTCATTAACCCCGGCGAGAGCAGCCTTTCCTCAGCTAGACCTTCTGCCGCTGGCTCTGATGTCTATGTGGTGTCTCGAGATATAATTCGTCTTGTGTAGATCTAACGGCCGATCTTTGGTCTCATGGATCTATAATTTGTTCCCTGGCAAATTGTTTGGCTGAGGGCAAAGTGAAGTGAATTACTTTTTTATTTTTAGGCTATTTAACTTTACGTTACTGTTGTAGCCGACTAGCGCTGACTTTGAATGTTTGACTGAATTGTTTGCTTTATTTCATGTATAGCTTATTATACCTTTTACTTATACTTTTGTATTATTGATCATACATAAACTTTTTAAAATTTAAAATTTAACAAAAAGAGACTGGGTTGTGTTTCATGTCAATTAATGTTATCACAGTGATAAACATATTGTCTGAACCAGATATTAATATACAGATGTTCTCCTCATTGTTGTCACTACTAGAGCAAGCTCCTGATTGGTTAGCGCGGCGCGAATATCCGCCAATTTTTCAACTCGGGCGATTCACGGCATTCGCGCGAATCAAACATCAAACGCTCAATTCGCTCAATTCCCGCCACCTCATTCGCGTGAATCGCACAGCAGAATGTCTATTCACGTCTTTGCATTGACTTAACATGTAAATCACTCACGCAAATTGCGTCATTTGCGTCCAGTGTGAATGCACCATAAGGCTTTATATAATTTAAACTAATGAGTATTAAAAAAAAATCACCCCCCTCACAGTCGTCATGAAGGGCAAAATTAGCCGTATAGACCAAAACCACAGTTTGTCCCAGACTGTAAACATGTGTTCTTCTGCTGTAAAGTTGGGCATTTTAACATGAGCTCAGTGAGATTCTGCTCCTTCTGGAGTCTGCCTCTAGTGGCCAGTCCATGAACTGCTGTTTAAGTCACTTCTGTATCGGCTTCAAGAGAAACTGGGGTAGGATGCCGCCTGATTTCATCCCGACGCAGTTCTCATGTTCACGTCCACATTGCAGATGCACTGGCGCATCTGTTCGCCCATGGGCGTCTGGTCTGAAAACCGGCATTAAACTAGCAAAAGTGGATTCGGACACGCCCTAAGAGCACCTGCACATGAGCTTCAGATCATGAGCTCAGATCGGTAAAATACGGCCCGAAGTGTTCAGTCTATAGGTGTGTAGTGTTTCTTTACAAAGTGACATCGCCATCTACTGGCCTGGCAACAGAATACAGTGTTTTTAGTCGTTTACACAGAGCCAGGAAAAAACTAGTAGGCTAAATCATGCGTACGATTTATAAATCGAGGGAAAAAATGAGTAAATCGTATGGACGGGTTAACAAATTGAGGGAATATTTTTTCTTGCACGTCATGTGCGGGGCTCCGTTAAATGTAAAATGTGTGCATAAATTTTTTTTTTTTTTTTTTTTTTACATTGTAGAAGTGGAGAAGGGCTAAAAAAAAAAAGAAAAATAACAATTGTATTTCACCAGCTGTTTGTTTATTCCTCTTGGAGAGTCTGTAATTGCTTTCTGTAAGTGAAGATTGCTGAACAATATTACACCCATGAACTTTTGACTTTTTTCATATTTTATATTTGTTGTGTGAAATAAAGTGCTTGACATGAGGCATTAAACACAGCTCACATTCAGTGTGCACCAAAGTTGCTTGTTAGTTGCACTAGTGTCCTTGACCAAAACACACATAAACGCAAGATTGGCGGAGAACAGACCAGAACTGCTTTTTCACTGCACACCGTGCCATTTGCAGTTTCTGGTTATAGTTATGATTTCAAGCTCGATTATGTACATTTCCTTGCATCTGACGCATGCGCACGATACTAGAAGGTGTAATCAAGCATGAAATCATCGCCAAAGAGACGGCCGATGTCAGGAATCAAATCTGCACACAATCCAGATCCTGGGTTTGGTTCACCAAAAACAATCAATCAAATCAATACAAAATGATCTTATGGTTCATAATCACCAAAGGTATAAAAGCTCATTAAAACTGTATTTTTATCAAAACTGCATGGACATAACCAGATATTCGAATGGTCCACTTTAGATATTCTACTCTCTAAAAAAATGCTGGGTTTAAAATAACCCAAGTTGGGTTGAAAATAGACTAACCCAGCATTTGGGTTGTTTTAACCCAGTGGTTGGGTTAAATGTTTGCTTAAAACAATCCAATCGCTGGGTTAGTCCATTTTCCACCCAACTTGGGTTATTTTTAACCCAGCATTTTTTAGAGTGTACTGCCTGTAAGTAACTACATGTCAACTTATTCTAACACAAACCCTAACCTAACAGTCTACTAATACTCTAATGAGAGTTACACTCTAAAAAATGCTGGGTTAAAAATATCCCAAGTTGGGTTGAAAATGGACTAACCCAGCGATTGGGTTGTTTTAACCCAGCGGTTGGGTTAAATATTTGCTTAAAACAACCCAATCGCTGGGTTAAAACAACCCAATTGCTGGGTTAGTCCATTTTCAACCCAACTTGGGTTATTTTTAACCCAGCATTTTTTAGAGTGTAGTTGACATATAGTTGCTTCTATTTAGTAGACTGTCTAAAATGGACCATCAAAATAAAGTGTAACCAAGAAAATGTAAGTATATTGTCATATTTCTAAGAAATATTTATCAATTTAATCAATTAATTGTGGGTGTGTGCAGCTCATTGTTAATACGTCGTCCACTGTATATCATTAAGACAATGACAAACTTTATACAAACTCATTCAGATTCTAAGCTCACAAATGTAATTTCTTGATTATTTCTCTTTTATAACATTTCCAAAAAGTCCCTCCAGTGGGAGTTCTTCTCTATATCAGTGTTTCTGAACTCCCTGAAACGCTTCCATTGTAGTCTTGAGTTTTCTTCCAGGTTGTGTGGGTGGAGCTAACATGTTGTGTGTTGTGTGGGTGGAGCTAACATGTTGTGTGGGTGGAGCTAAGAGACAGCAGACAAACGGCTAGTAGTGACAGCAGCAACAATCCATCTGTCACTCAAAGTGGCCACGCCCTTAATTAGGCAGAACTTTAAGGCTTAATATAATTTAAACAAATGAGTTATAAAAAAATAAAACAATTCTGCTCCCTTCTGGAGCCAGAAGGCCAGTCGATGAACTGCAGTTTAAGTCAGTTCCGTATCGGATTCAAGAGAAACTGGGATAGGTTGCCGCTTGGTCACAATATTCCTCATTTAAATAATTAATACGCAAAATAAAGGGGCGGGCCTGATTGAGTTAGTTAGTGGTGTGTTGAAACACTATGTCTATGGTTGAAACTGGCGGCTATGGTAAGGGGCGGGACATTTCCCAAACACACTGACCAATCACAACACACTGCTCCAGCCGACCAATCAGAGCACATTGTGCTTTTCAGAAGGCGGGGCTTCATAGAGACAGGAACTAAACAGAGCGTTACTGACAGACTGGGAAGAGAGGAGCCGCAACAATGGAGCATATGAGGAAATAATCAACATTCAAGCAGGAAAACCTGAGCTAGTAGAGCCAGAAACAACTTTAAGACTTAAAAAAGGACAATAGGCCCCCTTTAAGTTGAATTTAAGTTGAATTAACAAACATCACAAGTGAAGTGCAATAGTATGTCATTTCCTCACTGAAACTAGAAGTCAGCTGTGTGAGATATTCCAGGCGATTGGGGTTAATGAGGATCTCCACTCCAGAGACTCACTGAAGAACCTTTAAGTGTGAAAACACACACTCTCCTGTCTCAAACTAGTTCACCGACCCCATCACTCAAACCTCGTGCAAGTTCCCGTTGAGGAATCCTCGACCTCAGAAAGCATCAGCTTGACAGAGAAGGACGGCGGCGGTGCGGAAGGGTTAAAAACGCTGGATTTGGAGAGGAGGTTGTGATGAGAGGAACAAAAGCCGTGTGGGCTGGAGAGTGTGTCCGCTGGCAGAGATAGATGGAGTGAGGGACACTCGATTTACTGAAGCAGGAGAACAGGCCTGAATCCAGCCATCAATCTCAGACACCATCCACAGAATAATTAACACCAACCGACAGTAATAAAGCACTAACAGCACGTGTGTTGCATCTTCGGCTAGATGACAAAATGTATGGAAGCTTGTTTCGGCCATGGAATACAAAATGGTGCATGTAAAGCTGCTTTGAAACAATCTGCATTGTTAAAAGCGCTATATAAATAAGGTTGACATGGTAATTGAGGTATTTTCAAATACTTTTTTTTCATGGGATTTTATTCATTTGCAAACTATTTCTTCAGAATGAAAAATGTTTGAAAGGTTTCATTGGATTACACTACTTAAATAACAAACGTTAGTTACAGGGCTTGTAGGGCGGGGCTTGATTTTGTCTGTGGGGAATTGATTGGATGTTTGCTATTGGCTGATCTCATGTGAGTGACAGGTTGCCCCGCCCTCGTCATCAGAGAAGAGATGAAGTTATTCTGATTCAAGATTACCAGGAACAATGATTAAAAAATTATTAAATAAAATAATTTATTTAAATAAATAAATACATATGGATGGATGGATGGATGGATAGATAGATGGATAGATGGATAGATAGATAGATTCTTCTTCTTCCGCCATGGGAGTCTATGGGAGCACATAGATCTGTATGGTATAAAGTTGTGAAATTTGGCACACTAATAGAGGACAGTCTGATCTGTCACCATAGCAATTTTGGTGTCTCTATCTCAATCCCTCTAGCGCCACCACCTGTCCAAATTTGTACTCATGTTTACGCTAATAACTTTTGAACCCTAAGGGATAGAAACAAAATAATTTTTTTTTCCTCTGATTCCTCAGCTCCTGCCAATTCGATCGCTCCCTATGAAGTCATGTCCCGTCATTATAAATTTCCCGCCGTTTGGAATTTTCCCAAAAACCTACTTTTGCGAACTCTTCCTAGATGGTTCGTCCAATTTGCACGAAAATTGAAACAGATCAATTCAAAAAGAATTCAAGTTGATTCATCAAAATATTTTTGATAAACGCGTGAACAAATTTTACAAAGTACTTGAAAAAACAGGCGTAAGGCTGTGTCTTCGCAACACTTTGTTGTATTTATGCCAAACTTGGTATATGTCATCACAAGCATGACCTGAGACAACTTGCAGCGTTTCGGTGCAGTGCCACCTACTGGTCCGGAGATATGAAAAATGGCTATTTTTGCTTTTAACTTTTTGAATCGTTTTTCCAAAAATCATAAAAGTGGTCTCGTTAGATTCAGGGCAACATGTTGAGTCGTCTGATATCAAATTTGACCACATCGGCCATTTTGGCTGTCAGACATTTTGAATTATGTGCTAAAATGCTGTATTTTATGAACACATGAACGGATTTTTATGAAACTCGGTATGGGTCATCAGCTCGATGCCCTGAAAGAGCCTGAGAAGTTTCAAAACATCAATCATTTTTTTAACATGTTTTTTTCATATAAATGTCTATAACTCAACATTTTTTTTCAAAATTGACACACACATGTTTGGGCTCACTCCGAGGACACATAAGAAAAATTGTAGGATTGTGCCTCTTGGTGGCACTATAACTAAACAAAATATGAAATTGCCTCTATACAACTCAATGTTTTAATGTGGGGTTTTAAAGTTTTTGCTTCAAATGTCTTCACTCATTTTTCCAGTTAGTCTGCTGCCTTCTTCCTTGTTTGCTTCTGTTGCACTTGGCCCCGGTATTGCTGCTTGCAGCTATATTATTATAATTATAATTATTATTATTATTTAATAGGGCTGTCAAAAGATTAATCGCGATTAATCGCATCCAAAATAAAAGTTTGTGTTTACATAATATATATGTGTGTACTGTGTTAATTATTATTTATATATAAATACACACACAAGCATATATATATTTAAGAAAAACATATTATTTTTATATATAAAACATTTCTTAAATATATACATGAATGTGTGTGTATTTATATATAAATAATAATTAACACAGTACACACATATATATTATGTAAACACAAACTTTTATTTTGGATGCGATTAATCACGATTAATCTTTTGACAGCCCTATTATTTAAACATTTAGCTGATTTACTTAATTAAATTAAACAAAATCATTTAAATACATAAAACAAGATAGATAGATGGATGGATGGATGGATGGATACAAATAAATAAATACATAAAATATAATGCTGCAATGTGGTATTATGTTATTTATTATTATTATTATTATTATTATTATTATTATTATTATTATTATTATTATTATTATTATTATTATTATTAATTCAATCAAAGGTCCCATGGCATGAAATTTAAATTTTTTGAGGTTTTTTAACATTAATATGAGTTCTACAGACTCCAGAAGGAGCAAAATCTCATTGAGCTCATGTTAAAATGGCCAACTTTACAGCAGAAGAACACATGTTTACAGTCTGGGACAAACTGTGCTTTTGGTCTATACGGCTAATTTTGCCCTTCATGACGACTGTGAGGGGCGTGAATTTATTTATAACTCATTCATTTACATTATATAAAGACTTAAAGTTCTGCAAAATTAAGGGCGTGGCCAGTTCGAGTGACAGGTGGATAGACTTTCTTTCTAAATCGTTTGATACTTACTTACTTTAAAACAATACTTATTTTCCACCATAATTTGCAAATAAATTCTTTAAAAAGATAATGTGATTTTCTGTCTCTCATAGTTGAAGTGTACCTATGATGAAAATTACAGGCCTCTCTCGTCTTTTAAAGTGGGAGAACTTGCACAATTGGTGGCTGACTAAATCCTTTTTTTGCCCCACTTGTACATATATTCTTCCATTGGAAAATCTTTGTCACAGTGTTTGTTGTGGAAGGAATGATACATTTGCATATGATAATATTAAAGGTCTGCATCTGGGACAAGGGCAAAATAATGAAATATACATCTTAGTTCCAAACATCGATGAAAGCATGGGAAAAAGTTTCCAAGGCAGTTTTAATATGCCCTTTAAATACCAACGTAAAAAAAAAAAAAGCAATATGTTAGTTTTAATACTAAAAGAAAGACCCATATGTGCTGGTGTGTATGAAAAATAAGGATGCATGACAAACAGGGTTTATGCGAACATGTTGAATATTAAGATGGCGCACGGCTCTCTGTGGCCTATTTGAGTTTGGCAGGGTACATTGTTAGCGTGCCCGGGTCCGTGTTTTTGCAAGCAGGAAAGGTTGTACGCTGGTCATCGCTATGTAAATATGTTCTATTCTGTCAATCACAGAGCATAAATTGGGCTGAAAATATGTCAGTGTCTGGAAAAAACGTCTGGCTGGATTTTTAACGCAATATTGGCCGCAAATGACAAAACAGATTTAACATCATAAATTAGGGCATTCGTAATGTTTCCAGGATTTAGCATTGTTCTAGTTTTAATGTAAAGGTGATGGATCATATGACAAACTTTACGCACAAATGTATTCCGTCCCAGTTCAAGATAGTATAGAAATAGTATTTTTTCCGGCTGCCATCGTTCCTGACAGCCAGTGATGCCCTAGAACACAGTGAACTTGTGGGAAGCTGTTTCTGTCCCGTGGAGAAGCACTGAATAAAATAAGAATGAGTGCAGGAGCCGCACACGCGTGGAGATTGATGATAGCGTTTCTGTGGTCAAATGACATTCATTAGCATCCGTGCGTTCGTGAGCAAACGCTCCTGCCTCAAATGTGTTTGGCCAATACTGGAGCCATTGACTTCCCCAGCGGGACAGATTAACTGTGTTTCTAAAGCACAGGCCGTTCGTGTCTGCTTTCACATTTGATTTGTTAGATTAAGCAAAGTAACATTTCTCTTAAAGGGTCCATAACACACACAGATTCTGCCAGTCTTATGTTAATCTCGAGTCCCTATAGCAGGGGTGTCCAAACTTTTTTAAAAGGGGGCCAGATTCGATGTTGTGGACATACCCGGGGGCCGGTCCCTTTTCTATTATTTATATATATATATATATATATATATATATACACACTCACCTAAAGGATTATTAGGAACATCTGTTCAATTTCTCATTAATGCAATTATCTAATCAACCAATCACATGGCAGTTGCTTCAATGCATTTAGGGGTGTGGTCCTGGTCAAGACAATCTCCTGAACTCCACACTGAATGTCAGAATGGGAAAGAAAGGTGATTTAAGCCATTTTGAGCGTGGCATGGTTGTTGGTGCCAGACGGGCCGGTCTGAGTATTTCACAATCTGCTCAGTTACTGGGATTTTCACGCACAACCATTTCTAGGGTTTACAAATAATGGTGTGAAAATGGAAAAACATCCAGTATGCGGCAGTCCTGTGGGCGAAAATGCCTTGTTGATGCTAGAGGTCAGAGGAGAATGGGCCGACTGATTCAAGCTGATAGAAGAGCAACTTTGACTGAAATAACCAATCGTTACAACCGAGGTCTGCAGCAAAGCATTTGTGAAGCCACAACACACACAACCTTGAGGCGGATGGGCTACAACAGCAGAAGACCCCACCGGGTACCACTCATCTCCACTACAAATAGGAAAAATTTGCACGTACAATTTGCACAAGCTCACCAAAATTGGACAGTTGAAGACTTTGAAATGTTGCCTGGTCTGATGAGTCTCGATTTCTGTTGAGACATTCAGATGGTAGAGTCAGAATTTGGCGTAAACAGAATGAGAACTTGGATCCATCATGCCTTGTTCCCACTGTGCAGGCTGGTGGTGATGGTGTAATGGTGTGGGGGATGTTTTCTTGGCACACTTTAGGCCCCTTAGTGCCAATTGGGCATGGTTTAAATGCCACGGCCTACCTGAGCATTGTTTCTGCCCATGTCCATCCCTTTATGAGCACCATGTCCCCATCCTCTGATGGCTACTTCCAGCAGGATAATGCACCGTCCCAAAGCTCGAATCATTTCAAAATGGTTTCTTGAACATGACAATGAGTTCACTGGACTAAAATGGCCCCCACAGTCACCAGATCTCAACCCAATAGAGCATCTTTGGGATGTGGTGGAACGGGAGCTTCGTGCCCTGGATGTGCATCCCACAAATCTCCATCAACTGCAGATGCTCTCCTATCAATATGGGCCAACATTTCTAAAGAATGCTTTCAGCACCTTGTTGAATCAATGCCACGTAGAATTAAGGCAGTTCTGAAGGTGAAAGGGGGTCAAACACAGAATTAGTGTGTGTTCCTAATAATCCTTTAGGTGAGTGTATATAAAATGAAATATTTTGTTTCTTGGAAACATGACGGATTTGACAAAAGCTTGAACTGACAGTAGAGTAGCTTGAGATAGGACACAGATGTAAATGTATAGATATTTAACAATATCTGTAAAACTTTCATCAACCAAAAAGTTTTAATGGGTGAAATTTAAATATTATTACTGAGTTAGAACTCTATTCTTATTTAAATTTAACAAGTGCTCTATTTAGGTCACCACAGGAAAAAAACACACTACAAAAAATGCTTTTCTTACTTGGTATTTCTGTCTTTTTTCCAGTCCAAATATCTAAAAATTCTTAAATCAAGGTGCATTTACTAAGGAAAATTACATATTTTTTCTTGATTCCTGGGGGAAAAAATCTAAATGAATTGAGTTTTTGCTTGAAACAAACTAAATGATCTGCCAATGGATTAGAAAAATAATCTTGTTTCGGTTTGGGACAGAAAAAAGATTCCAAACAGAAACATTATTTTGCTTACCCCATTGGCAGATATATTTGCTTGTTTTAACCAAAAACTCACTTCAATTTCATTTTATCTTCAGAAAATAAGAAAAAAGATCTAATGTAATTGAACTTATCTAGTAAATGCATCTTGATTTAAGAATTGTTAGATATATTTATACTAGAAACAAGACAAAAATACTAAATAACAGCATTTTTTTGCAGTGCACACAAGGCAAAAAGTAAAAAAAAAAAAAAAAAATTTTGGCTTTATGGTATTGAGTCAATAAATACAAATGCACAAAACTGCAAGTTCATGACAAAAATAGTCTGCAATTTGGCCTTTATTACTAATTTAATACATGTCTACATTACAAATTAAATAAAATTAGATATTAACCTACATTTCTGACAAATGACCACGGTTACAGTTAGTGTTACCACAGTAAACACATGATAAATGTTGGCGAATTGTTGTCTGAAAAATATTTTAACTGAATCAGCTCAGCTGATTTGCACGTTAGTGTTGATTAAGTCAGCGATGTTTAACTGGCTTTAAACTAAATCAAATCACTGAGAGATTTGCAGCTCGTACCAAAGTCCTCTGCGCCGAATTCGAACGCTTCTCATTGGCTGTTTAGTGGTCATGTGATCGAGACACTCAGCAGGTAAACACATTTGTTCAGAGTCAGAGCTCGAGTTGCGTAGAGCACAAGTAGCGCTGTTTCGTTCCGCTTTTGGCGCCGTTTCCCTGGCCTAAAATCTAGTACTGCCACCTTGCGTTGATATCGTGCACGATTTGTAAATTATGCGTGGCGGGCCACATATAATATATTTTAATAGACAAGCTGCGGGCCGTTTGAAAGTCATTCCCGGGCCGGATTTTGGACACCCCTGCCCTATAGAGTAGGGTGACCATATTTTGATTACCGAAAACCAAACAGTATTTATATCATTTTATATCACCACCAGCCTTCACCAGAGGTGGACAGTACTTAAGTATTTTTACTTTCTACTCCAGTACATCTTTCAAGTATATTTTATCAGTGTTTTTCTTTGGAAAACTTTTAATTCATTACATTCCAAAACATAATTTATAAATGTCAAACTTTTTACTGCACTATTTCATAAATAAAAGTTTTTTGTTTTTTTTACTTTGAATACTTAATTACATTAAAAATATAGTACTTTCTTACTTGTACTCAAGTAAAATTTGAATTACTTTTACTTGAGTAAAAGTATACAATACTACATTTTTTTTATGTAATTAAGTATTAAATGATATTCAATATGAAACATAGTGCAGTAAAAAGTACAATATTATGTTTTTGAAGGTTGTGAAGTAAAAGTTTTCCATAGAAGAACACTGATAAAGTACATATACTTGAAAAATTTAATTACTTGGAAAGTAAAAATACTTAAGTACTGTCCGCCTCTGGAGATCACTTCCGGTAAGTGAGGTCAATGTACGATGTAGTAGTAATGGCGATTTCAAAACACACTTCATGGAGCTTTTACGAATCTTCTGTTTCGAATCAATTGGTTTGTTACGTCATCACTGTTTCGAAACAATGGTTCACCGCTAGGGGGCGATGATCTCTGTGAACCCATGAGCAGTCACTGAGAACCATTGAACGAGTGTCTGTGGGTTTTATCTGATCTCGGATCAGTTTTATAGACCCTTTTTCAGTTAG
This sequence comes from Gobio gobio, assembly GCF_949357685.1. Taxonomy (NCBI): domain Eukaryota; kingdom Metazoa; phylum Chordata; class Actinopteri; order Cypriniformes; family Gobionidae; genus Gobio; species Gobio gobio. The sequence goes on along the minus strand of NC_137100.1, from coordinate 66,498,829 downwards.
TAAACATTGTGACTTTTTTGTGGGCGGAGCTTAGCTGGATTCCCCTGATCGCTTCACTAATGCTAGCCAGCAAGTTTTTTAAGGTGAGTTCGTTTTTAAACAATGACTGGAGGAATTGTGTCGGAATATGTAAGGTCACTCTCTGTCCAGGACTGTGAGTGTTATTTAAAAAAGTTAACCTTAACGGACGGAGCCAGATTGACCGACACACGCTCACTCAATGGATGGACGATCTGACAGCATTACCTCCGGTTGAGCCATTACACCCAGGGCCGGCCCGCGGCATAGGCGGCTTAATAGGCAAACCGTTACGAAACAAAAATATATTGCAGTATATTGGGAAATATCATGTAATACATTAGGCGATATATTTCCATATATGGGATTTAATATTTATATTTTCCAATATATTGCAAAATATTGAAAGCGGCAATCATTTGTATATTTTGCAATATACTGCAATATATTACATATATTGTGTATATGTACCATTAATATATTAACAATATATTATAATATATTTCAAGTAATATATTGGTAAATATATTTTCCTTTCATAAGGGAATGCTTATTTGTACCTTAAACTTTATGCAAGCAGCTGTTCTGGGTACTCAGTGTGATTTTATAAAAAAATCATGCCAGTTTTTATTAACACATATCACTTTTTTAATAGCCTAAAGTTTTTACTCTACAGTTGTGCAGTTTTAAGGGGATATAGGCCATTTTTAAAATGTATTTGCCGACATTAGTAATGATATTTATATACAGGGGTCTTCAGGGTCTTTTCTGACCCCAAAGGACGTTTTCTCAAAAAAAATAAAAAAAATTCCCTTTGTCCAAATGGCATGAGACTTTGTACAGTTGTCAACACTCTCTAGATCTACAAATAAAAATAAAATAATTGGATTGATATCTGTTTTTATGTTTGTGTGACAAAAAGAAGTCACACTCAGGGTCTTCGGGGTCTTAGAAAATGGACAAAATTCATCCTCAAAAATAGAAACAACACAGAACATGCATACAGAAATGAAGTGGCACACTTCCAACAATATTACAGTTATTCATTTCCTATGCGGGTCATTTTTGACCCGAAGGTCCTGAGTGTGACTATTTTTTTTACGACCACTTAGACTTTTCAAATCCTGTCCCCAAATTTTTTGGGTGTTCATATACCAAGTACCAATAAAGTCACCAAGTTTTGGACCATTCCGATGCAGCTTTTTTATAAAACGCTTCGGGTCATTTTTGACCCGAAGTACCCCAGAGGGTTAATTGACGGACAGATGCATTTTTATGGACTTCAAAAACAGAGCAACTATTACTGCTATTATAATGCTTGGATTAGCCAGAACATTTTTTATATAACTCAGATTTTATTCGTCTGAAAGAAGAATGTCATATACACCTCGGATGACTTGAGGTTGAGTAAATCATGGGCTAATTTTCATTTTTGGGTGAACTATCCCTTTACAGTCTACTAATGACTGCTAGTTGACATGTAGTTGCTTATAGTCAGTAGAATGTTTAAAGTGGACTATCCACCACACAAAGTCTCATTAAGTCTCAGCACACCTGTCAAACACGGCCCGTCTTCATTTATTCATGCTGCGACGTTGCTCAGGCATGACCATTCCACCGCGGACACGCTCTTTATGCTTTTTTTTTTTCTAAAGTGCACCAGCAGTTAGAAGCAGCGAAAAAATCCATAATTTAAAGGAGTAATAAAAGCTTTGGAGAGCGCCGCTAAATTTGAAGTGAATTGCAATCTTGGCAGTCCGAAAGTGCACCGAGGAGGAAGCGTTTGTGATTAAGTGAGACCTCCATGGTAAATAGAGATTAATGGAGGAATATTCCTATTGCATTTCAAGAAGTGCGGGCAGATAACTTTATTCACAAGATGTCAGCTTTGGCTGCTGAATGCTGTAAACTGGACCGTAAGCTCTTTCAAAGCACTGTGTCGGATTATGCTTTGCTAGTCATTAAAATGTAATGCCAGCTTCAATGCTGTGTAAGTTCCCGGAAGAATAGAACTTTATGATTACATTTCAAATTGATCTGGATGTTCACAGCAGTCTTACAGCTCTGTCTCTCTCGCTCGGTGACGTTTTCCCCGGTGGCGGCTCTGGCAAGCGATGAGAGAAACTGCGGGACTCGGAGGACAGCCGTTGATGTGCCTTGTTGAAATAGTTGGCCTAGTTTGCCACTTTGTTTCGTGCATTTGTTCAGCTCGTTTTGTACTGTCGTACGGTGTGACATCATAACGATTGAGTATGAAAAGCTGTGACTCGTCGAATGTCTCGTCGTGTTTCATCAAAAGTTCTCCGGGTCTATGGGGTGCATGATGATATTTTGACTTATATCACAGATAACAGGTTGCAAGTTCATCAAGAATTGAAAAACACACGCACAATGCAAAGCTTTCATGCATATCTTTAATTTTGAAGACGTTTTCCTGAGAACACTTTGTGATGGTTTCACTGCAAAATCTAACAATTGCAAGAAGTTACACTTCAAAACATTGCCTTGAGTTATTCATACAAAGGTTGTTGAATAAATATTGACAGAGTATCTGGGGTTTGTATAACAGCAATCCTGCTGTGATAATTATAGTCTTTCTGCGTTTATCTTTTCAAAACTAGAATATCTATCAAATATCCACAGCCATTTATTTCTGATTGATGCAATATGTTAGTCTGTCTAACTGTAGATAATGCAGTTTTACAAATTGATAGTGTGGTTAAACTCAGTCCTTTATGTGAGAGTGTAGGAACCGTCCATAAAATAAACGTGTGTGTGCAGGTAAACCGTACGTTATGGGGGCAAAATGTCCCCCCAAAAAAAGATCCCATTTTCTGAAATCCTCGTCCTTGTGGGGAAATACAGAGTAACTGGACTTTAGCCATGGAAATGTAATGGACCCTATTTTATCGATCTGAGGTTCTGAAGCTCATGGCGCAGGAGCTCTTAGGGCGTGTCCGAATCCACTTTTGCTAGTTTAACGACGGGAAAAAAAACAGTCGAGGCGCCAGGCACATGGTCCAAACGGGTCTCTTAATGAGTCATGGGTGTGTTTTGGGTGTAACGTGTAACGCTTCTCCAGACAGGAATACTTTTATTTTTAATATTTAAAAATGTGCTGCACATCTCTGTGTGTGTGCGTTGTGCACCACCTATAGGCTCATATTACTAATGCGCCCTTTAAATAACACAAAAAATACTGCGCTATTGACTTTGGAGCAGGTTTGTGTTGGTCAATGGTCAGTGGTTTTCAGTTCCTCACAATAGCAACGCTCCAACAATGCTCCTGATCACACCTGGTGTTCAGACCAGATGCCCATGGGTGAACAGATGCACCAGTGCATTTGATATTTAAACAACGTGGAGCTGGACGTGAAGATGAGAACTGCGTCGGGCTGAAAGTCGCTAAAAACAATGCCTGCCGTCACATAGCACCGGGTGTGATAGGATAGCCTGGTCCTACCAGACTCTCGTACATTTCATTTGTACCGAGTCTGGCCACTCTCCACTGACAAGCGTTTACTTCCTTGAAGGCGGGTCCTCTGTTGAAGTTTAAAACTATTGGATCTGCCCAAAGCTACTCTGGATCTGCCATAACCAATCGCTAAAGTTTGGTGGTGACGTATGTCATGTATCGTTCGCCTCGGTTTCTCACATGGAGGGGAGAGTTTTGTGATCCGTGTGGTCCGTGACATAATTGTATACTGTAAATAAAATGTCATATACTTGGTATGATAAGAATAAATGCTGCTGTAAATATCGGCCCAATTCAAATGTTTACGTGCTTTTCTTCTTTTTATTTTTGGAGCGGTGATGAAATATGTTGCTCTTGTAAATACTTGCCAGCATTTAAAGAAATACAAGTCTAGAAATGCATCCAAATGGAAGAGAAGCGCAATCGTACGGTGCTCTGCAGGGGTCAAAAAGGATATAAACAGTGAATTTTGAAGTGATATATTCTTGAAAATAGAGATGTGGATTCGGACAGCGATTAAATGACCACACGACCTTGGTGTTTGTCTAAAACAGTAATTCGGCCGGGGATTTTTACACGGGTGGAGGGATACAGACGGCCTGACTAGCTGACTAGCCCCTGTAAATGACGACAATACCTTCCGACCACACGAGAAACGATTACCGTCTGAATAGGGCTTCAGCAACTCCTTCACCACTAATGGAGCGAGCTGGAAAATCAAACTTTTCCCGGGACACAACATCATGGCCACCAACAGAACTCAGCACAGATTGTTCTTGCTCCGGCTTTAGCTTTTTGAATATTCGCCACAACGGAATGAATGGCTTCGCTGGCATCTTTTCTCCGCCGCCATTACTGAACTACAACTCAAACTAGCGCACGACATCAACGCCATCGTTCTCAGCCACGCCCTCTGTTCGCTGATTGGACCGGTAAAAAAATTTTCTGAGAAAACCTAAAACTATACCGCAGTCCCAGACGGAGTACAGAAGGAAAATGAAAACTGAGCGGAAGTACGTAGGAGGGCGGAGCCAGGCTAGTAATAGGGCCCTATGAGTAACAGAAATAAGCGCAAGTGAGAAAAAATCTCCAGGGCCCAGAAAACACCTCAGACCCTAAAGGGGTTACATCCTATTTATCCACATATGAAGACAACAGAGCCCTGGTGGTCAGTTTCAGATCAGCAATAGTTAACCATGAACTGGATGAACTGGAGTAATTCTGTTTGTGTGCTACATAATCAAAAGTGTTCTCCACTTGAAAATAACTCCCACCTTAAAACTTGGTTCTCCTTTTTCTTCAAAAATTAAAGGCTTGTGATGTTACACCAAGGTCTTTTTCAAGGCTGTTTTCCTGTGCTGGTATAACAGGTGCTGTTTAATGCAGTATTCATGTGGACTGGCCTCTTGACTCTTGGCTTCATATGACAGCTCAGTGCATCTTTTACTTACACTAGCATTTTTTTTGGACAGATTATCATCTGTGATCGTATGCACTGATTCGATCGAGATTGGCATCTCTAACCCCATCACAAGAGAGGGCATTACTATTTTACAGGTTTTGGATTTCCTCGTAAAAAAATATTGTAAATGTAAATCGTAAATGATTTGATTAATAAAAAAAGCATTTTTTGAACCATTTTTTGTGTCCTTAAAGTGCCCCTATTATGCTATTCAGACATTCCCTTTCATGCGGTGTGTAAAAGAGCTGTTTGTAAATGTAAAAGGTCTGCAAAGTTTCAGATCAAAGTGCAGATAAATGGAGTTTTTGTCTCCTAAAAGAAAGAGTGAGTCGTCAGTAATTTAGTCTCAAATGTAACTAATTTGCATAATGCTAGCCTATAGTGTTAATTGGCTGAACAGCGTAGCATCTCTTAGCCCCGCCCTCACACACTGTAGTTAATGCCCTCCTCTGGTCTTGATTGGCTGAACCGCGTGTCTTAGCCCCGCCCTCACACACTGTAGTTATTGCCCTCCTCTGGTCTTGATTGGCTGAACAGCGTCTCTTAGCCCCGCCCTCACTCACTGTAGTTATTGCCCTCCTCTGGTCTTGATTGGCTGAACAGCGTCTCTTAGCCCCGCCCTCACTCACTGTAGTTATTGCCCTCCTCTGGTCTTGATTGGCTGAACCGCGTGTCTTAGCCCCGCCCTCACTCACTGTAGTTAATGCCCTCCTCTGGTCTTGATTGGCTGAACAGCGTCTCTTAGCCCCGCCCTCACTCACTGTAGTTATTGCCCTCCTCTGGTCTTGATTGGCTGAACAGCGTCTCTTAGCCCCGCCCTCACTCACTGTAGTTAATGCCCTCCTCTGGTCTTGATTGCCTGAACAGCGTCTCTTAGCCCCGCCCTCACTCACTGTAGTTATTGCCCTCCTCTGATCTTGATTGGCTGAACAGCGTCTCTTAGCCCCGCCCTAACACACTGTAGTTAATGCCCTCCTCTGGTCTTGATTGGTTGAACAGCGTCTCTTAGCCCCGCCCTCACTCACTGTAGTTATTGCCCTCCTCTGGTCTTGATTGCCTGAACAGCGTCTCTTAGCCCCGCCCTCACACACTGTAGTTAATGCCCTCCTCTGGTCTTGATTGGCTGAACAGCGTCTCTTAGCCCCGCCCTCACTCACTGTAGTTAATGCCCTCCTCTGGTCTTGATTGCCTGAACAGCGTCTCTTAGCCCCGCCCTCACTCACTGTAGTTATTGCCCTCCTCTGATCTTGATTGGCTGAAGAGCGTCTCTTAGCCCCGCCCTAACACACTGTAGTTAATGCCCTCCTCTGGTCTTGATTGGTTGAACTGCGTCTCTTAGCCCCGCCCTCACTCACTGTAGTTAATGCCCTCCTCTGGTCTTGATTGCCTGAACAGCGTCTCTTAGCCCCGCCCTCACACACTGTAGTTAATGCCCTCCTCTGGTCTTGATTGGCTGAACAGCGTCTCTTAGCCCCGCCCTCACTCACTGTAGTTAATGCCCTCCTCTGGTCTTGATTGCCTGAACAGCGTCTCTTAGCCCCGCCCTCACACACTGTAGTTAATGCCCTCCTCTGGTCTTGATTGCCTGAACAGCGTCTCTTAGCCCCGCCCTCACACACTGTAGTTATTGCCCTCCTCTGGTCTTGATTGGCTGAACAGCGTCTCTTAGCCCCGCCCTCACACACTGTAGTTATTGCCCTCCTCTGGTCTTGATTGCCTGAACAGCGTCTCTTAGCCCCGCCCTCACACACTGTAGTTAATGCTCTCCTCTGGTCTTGATTGCCTGAACAGCGTCTCTTAGCCCCGCCCTCACACACTGTAGTTATTGCCCTCCTCTGGTCTTGATTGGCTGAACAGCGTCTCTTAGCCCCGCCCTCACTCACTGTAGTTAATGCCCTCCTCTGGTCTTGATTGGCTGAACCGCGTGTCTTAGCCCCGCCCTCACACACTGTAGTTAATGCCCTCCTCTGGTCTTGATTGGCTGAACAGCGTCTCTTAGCCCCGCCCTCACTCACTGTAGTTAATGCCCTCCTCTGGTCCTGATTGCCTGAACAGCGTCTCTTAGCCCAGCCCTCACACACTGTAGTTAATGCCCTCCTCAGGTCTTGATTGCCTGAACAGCGTCTCTTAGCCCCGCCCTCACTCACTGTAGTTAATGCCCTCCTCTGGTCTTGATTGGCTAAACAGCGTCTCTTAGCCCCGCCCTCACACACTGTAGTTAATGCCCTCCTCTGGTCTTGATTGGCTAAACAGCGTCTCTTAGCCCCGCCCTCACTCACTGTAGTTAAAGCCCTCCTCTGGTCTTGATTGCCTGAACAGCGTCTCTTAGCCCCGCCCTCACACACTGTAGTTAATGCCCTCCTCTGGTCTTGATTGGCTAAACAGCGTCTCTTAGCCCCGCCCTCACACACTGTAGTTAATGCCCTCCTCTGGTCTTGATTGGCTAAACAGCGTCTCTTAGCCCCGCCCTCACTCACTGTAGTTAATGCCCTCCTCTGGTCCTGATTGCCTGAACAGCGTCTCTTAGCCCCGCCCTCACACACTGTAGTTAATGCCCTCCTCTGGTCTTGATTGGCTAAACAGCGTCTCTTAGCCCCGCCCTCACTCACTGTAGTTAATACCCTCCTCTGGTCCTGATTGCCTGAACAGCGTCTCTTAGCCCCGCCCTCACACACTGTAGTTATTGCCCTCCTCTGGTCTTGATTGCCTGAACAGCGTCTCTTAGCCCCGCCCTCACTCACTGTAGTTAATGCCCTCCTCTGGTCTTGATTGGCTGAACAGCGTCTCTTAGCCCCGCCCTCACACACTGTAGTTATTGCCCTCCTCTGGTCTTGATTGGCTAAACAGCGTCTCTTAGCCCCGCCCTCACTCACTATAGTTATTGCCCTCCTCTGGTCTTGATTGGACCAACAGCGTCTCTTAGCCCCGCCCTCACTCACTGTAGTTATTGCCCTCCTCTGGTCTTGATTGGCTGAACAGCGTCTCTTAGCCCCGCCCTCACACACTGTAGTTAATGCCCTCCTCTTGTCTTGATTGGCTGAAGAGCGTCTCTCAGCCCCACCCTCACTCACTGTAGTTATTGCCCTCCTCTGATCTTGATTGGCTGAACAGCGTCTCTTAGCCCCGCCCTCACTCACTGTACTTAATGCTCTCCTCTGGTCTTGATTGGCTGAACGGCGTCTCTTAGCCCCGCCCTCACACACTGTAGTTAATGCCCTCCTCTGGTCTTGATTGGCTGAACGGCGTCTCTTAGCCCCACCCTCACTCACTGTAGTTAATGCCCTCCTCTGGTCTTGATTGGCTGAACGTCGTCTCTTAGCCCCACCCTCACTCACTGTAGTTAATGCCCTCCTCTGGTCTTGATTGGCTGAACAGCGTCTCTTAGCCCCGCCCTCACACACTGTAGTTATTGCCCTCCTCAGATCTTGATTGGCTGAACAGCGTCTCTTAGCCCCGCCTTCACTCACTGTACTTAATGCTCTCCTCTGGTCTTGATTGGCTGAACGGCGTCTCTTAGCCCCGCCCTCACACACTGTAGTTAATGCCCTCCTCTGGTCTTGATTGGCTGAACGGCGTCTCTTAGCCCCACCCTCACTCACTGTAGTTAATGCCCTCCTCTGGTCTTGATTGGCTGAACGTCGTCTCTTAGCCCCGCCCTCACTCACTGTAGTTAATGCCCTCCTCTGGTCTTGATTGCCTGAACAGCGTCTCTTAGCCCCGCCCTCACTCACTGTAGTTAATGCCCTCCTCTGGTCTTGATTGGCTGAACGGCGTCTCTTAGCCCCGCCCTCACTCACTGTAGTTAATGCCCTCCTCTGGTCTTGATTGCCTGAACAGCGTCTCTTAGCCCCGCCCTCACTCACTGTAGTTAATGCCCTCCTCTGGTCTTGATTGCCTGAACAGCGTCTCTTAGCCCCGCCCTCACTCACTGTAGTTAATGCCCTCCTCTGGTCTTGATTGGCTGAACAGCGTCTCTTAGCCCGCCCTCACACACTGTAGTTATTGCCCTCCTCTGGTCTTGATTGGCTGAACAGCGTCTCCTAGCCCCGCCCTCACTCACTGTAGTTATTGCCCTCCTCTGGTCTTGATTGGCTGAACAGCGTCTCTTAGCCCCGCCCTCACACACTGTAGTTAATGCCCTCCTCTGGTCTTGATTGGCTGAACGGCGTCTCTTAGCCCCGCCCTCACTCACTGTAGTTAATGCCCTCCTCTGGTCTTGATTGGCTGAACGGCGTCTCTTAGCCCCGCCCTCACTCACTGTAGTCATCTCTGAGACTGGAAGAGTTTGGTTGGTGTAGTTCATGTGGAGAAGAAGACGCTGTTTTCTGCTGAGATTGAGACGGTCAAACCCACACCATCGTTACAATTCGTATCACTGTGTGTCAAGAGCTGAGATTCAGATAATGAGCGCTTGCTTTCTGACCATTAGCACAGCAGACTGGACCATCTGACCAATCAGAGCAGAGACTCTCAGAGAGGCGGGGTTTAGAGAGACAGAATCCTTGATCAAACCGTTTCAATTATGCTTTTAAACCTATTGTAGGATATCTTAAACCCAACATTAGGAACCTTTAATATAGCATAATAATAAAGTTTTAGTGGGGCATAAGCTGAATAAATGTCAAGAGAGAGTGTTGGTATCTCTGTAGTTATCAAATGTAAATGTAATGTAAAATGTAGTTATTATATAATTTTGGAGTGTCAGTTAGTGAAGATCATGATCACCAACCCATCAAAATAATCAACTTGACATCAACTTGTGTGTGATAGAGGTTTGTTGACTATCAACACAGTCGAGTTTAGTATGCTAGGATGTTGATGTCTGTGCTTTCTAGATGGCTACTTACAACAAAAATGAAATATGGGGTGTCATTCAGAGTATGTGAGCAGTGTGGAGTGGAATAGGAGTGGAAAATGATTTTAAGATTACTGATACCGCACCATCGAAAGCATAACATGCATGTTAATGGCCAGCACATGAATTCTGCATGCGTTCGCTGTGCATTGCACAATGTTTTTCGATTATTGGCAGTATTAGGAGGAAAGAAAGACAGAATTGTGCAATATTAGGAGAAAATTATAAATTTTTGTGAAACGTTTATGGTGTGAGTGTATAATAAAATATTTTATGCAAAAAAATAAAGGGGTGGTTGATTATAATATCACTTTTTTAACTTTAGTTAGTGTGTAATGTCGCTGTTTGAGCATAAACAACATATGCAAAGTTGAGAACAAAGGACTACAACAAACGGCTGGTTGGGACTACAACAAGCTTCTTCATGGGTTAGTGACATCACTAACCCAAACATTTACATAAACCCCGCCCCCGGGGACATGTTGAGAAGAGGAAGAGTTGTTGTAGTCGAGTCGCTCAAGCTGTCGTCTGTCTTTCACATTTATTGTGATTCAGTACGAACACAAATGCAATTTCATGTCATAAAGCAAGATTTCAGTTATAACCGTAATTAAACTAAACTATCTCTGTTCTCTCTTCATCAGCAGATATTCTCTGGCTCATCTCACAACAGTTCCCACACCAGCGCTTTAAAGATTATTATCTCAGAATATGCTAATCAATGACTTGAAGATCGTTAACTCATGAATTCCTCAACTAACCAATCAGAACCATCCTGTCTCATTCTACATGTTGTCACTTCTTCTTGAGTCTCTCCATCATTGTCCGACTCCGTTTTGAACATAAAAGGCTGAACAGTTTCGGACATTTTCAGTGTGTGTGTGTGTGTGTGTGAGGTAATCAGAGCTGCTAACACAAGCTCTTGAAGCTCCGCCCTCTTCTAGAAAGGGGGTGGGGAGCAGCAGCTCATTTGCATTTAAAGGCAATTTAAGCAAGTGCATTTTTGCTCACCCTCAAAAAATGACAATTTTAACATGCTAAAAAATATCAGTGGGGTGTTTTGAGCTATAACTTCACATCTTGTAAAAAGGAACATTATAGGACTCCTTTAAGAGTTATAAATGAAAAATTGTTTATTGCCTCAATTATTAATGTCACATTAAGCTTCAATTGGAAGTAGATTGATTGAACTGAGGTCAGTTATTACATTTAACAGTCGCCATTATTTAGTCATTTTATACAATATGACTAAATATAATATTTATAGTTCAAAATCGTCATGAAACAGAAGCTGCGCTAGTCTTTTCTTCCCTATTGTGACATATATCGAGTGAAACGCTTCACAAACAAGAACAAATGTAGGGCGGGGCTTGGTGGATCTCATGTGAGTGACAGGTTGCCCCGCCCACATCACCAGAGAAGAGATGAAGATATTCTGATTCAAGATTACCAGGAACATGAATTTAAAACAATAATAATGATGTGCACAGATTATAATAAATACCACAATATTCCATAAAAAGTACACTCTAAAAAATGCTGGGTTAAAAATAACCCAAGTTGGGTTGAAAATGGACTAACCCAGCAATTGGTTTGTTTTAACCCAGTGGTTGGGTTAAATGTTTGCTTAAAACAACCCAATCGCTGGGTTTAACCTGTTAAACTGCAACCCCACTTTGGGGCTCACAGCTGAAAACGACCTACCTGAATTAAAACAATTATAGCTCCTGAGAACAGTGTGCTACAGGCACAATTAAGGTATCTTTGGAAAGAAGACACTTGGGACTCTACTAAAAAGCAATCAGAGTTGATAATTCTCAAACAGATAAAAAATTATAATAGTTGAAATGCCTCAAAAATTATTTGCACTACACAGAATGTTGTATTATTTCATGTAAAAATATATGAAAATAGACCTGGAGGAATCCAGTTCAGTTATGGATTGAAAGCCACACGACTTATCAGTTTATATTTCAAGTTTGAGGAAGATATAATGAAAAATGTGGTTCCTGCAAGCTTTTTTCCAAGACTATGTCTGTTCCATTTCTCCCTCCGCCTGCTTGAGGCACATCCCCAGAAATGACATCTCCCAACTAAAACAATTGCAGTTGCTAAACAATTTGCACTACATGCACAATTTAGACATCTTTAAAAAGAAGACACTTTACAGTTTATTACCCAAACATTAAAGTAGAAAAAAACTTAGAAAGACAAACAGTTATAGAAGTTGAAGTGTCTTGAAGATGATTTGTGCTACAATGAACACTTTATTATTTGATGTAAAAATATATGAAAATAAGCCTGGAGGAATCCAGTTAGTTAATGAATTGAAAGGCAAAAGTCTCATCAGTTTATATTTAAAATTTGACGAAGATATCATGAAAAATGGGGTTCCTGCATGCTTTTTTCTAAGAATATGTCCAGGTGCCAAGAAACCTACAGGAGACTTGATAACCTAATGTTATGAAGTGTACTGCAAGCTGTTTTAGCCATCATATATGATGCTTGAATGCTTTTTCAACTATAAAATAATAGGCAGAACCATAAGACTTTGTATTAGTGATTTATTTGTACAACAGAACTTATAAAAATATAATAAAAATGAAATATTAATAAAAAAGAGCTAAACTTCTTTGCAACTGAAAATACAACAAGTAATATAAGTATAATAACTATAAATATAACTAGTAATATAAATAACAATATAATATAAATATATAGCTATAAAAACACACACAATTTGCAAATGTAAAAAAAAAAAACATTTACTGGCCTTTTACTGGCGGATTCAGGTCTACAACAGCAAGTGCAGATCTTGAAGAATCTGAAAGCTTTCTTCTCTTTTCTGCTGGTTGGCTGGTGCTTGGATGCCATAGCTCATCTGAAGACTCAACCTGATGCCTGTAGAATGGCAAGGAAAGGAAAGAGAATTAGCACTGCATGTCCTATTTCTGTATAGTTTGCCCATTCAATCAACAATCACACTGTCATCATTCACTCTAATTACAGGCCATCCCATGAACAATGAAACTGATGGGCAGTCGGTTAGACAGCATTCATATTGACGGCGGCCCATACATTCTCACACAGCCCAAGCATCAATCTAACGGCCGGCTATACAGTGAGCATTCATATTGACGGCGGCCCATACATTCGCACACAGTCCTACAATCAATATAATGGCCGGTGAAACAGTGAGCATTCAACAATCACACAGATGGTCGGCCGTCCAGAACTTTTCTTTTTTCGTCAATTTGTTTTTGTAGCACAGGGGGAAAAAATGCATTTTATATATTATATATATATATATTTTTTTTTTCTGTGTGTGCTAGAAAAAATGCTAAATATCAGTATATGTATAATCTATACTGGTATATTGTAATTTTTCTAGCACACAGGAAAAACATAAAATAAATACAGTCTCTATATATATATATATATATATATATATATATATATATATATATATATATAAACAATTACATGTGTTATATATATATATATGTTTTATTTACACACACATGGGGAAAAATTATATATACTTTTTCCCCATGTGTGCTAGGAAAAATGCAAAATATCAGCATATGTATAATGCATACTGGTATATTGTAATTTTTCTAGCACACAGGAAAAACATAAAATAAATACAGTCTCAATATATATATATATATATATATATATATATATATATATATATATATATATATATATATATATATATATATATATATATATATAAACAATTACATGTGTTATATATATATATATATATGTTTTATTTACACACACATGGGGAAAAATTATATACTTTTTCCCCATGTGTGCTAGGAAAAATGCAAAATATCAGCATATGTATAATGCATACTGGTATATTGCATTTTTTCTAGCACACAGAAACAATAAAATACATACATTCTCACACACATTCTCAATATACATAAACAACTACACATAGCAACTCACCGGTATGTTATTGGATCAACTTCTCTGTCAACAAGCACCGTCAACGCTGTGTTCACTCTCCTTTTTCACATCGCTGCTTCGAGTGAGCTCAAATAAAGCATCTTCAGCACAATAAAAACTTCTTTTGACGATCCATTGGATAATACATTCCGTCCAGTTAGTAAGATTAGCAAACAGTTACTACAAAGAGACCTCTGTTTGTTTACTAGCGCGTTAGCTTTTAGCTGTCAGATGGGGGGTGTCAGGCTCGCAGCATCTCGTGGGAGATAGCGCCACATTGGCACATTCAGATGAATAAATATTCACGCCCATGTGACAAACATACACATGCAAGGTCTCGTTGGAATCGTGTGCTCATTGGCTACATTTTCTGTCAGTCATGACGATTCAATGCTTTTATTGGCTCCAGATAAACAGACATTATCATTGGATGAGCACGTCATGACATCAGATAAAACGATCGCTATGGTTGGATATTTTTGACTATATCGCGGCTATCTTTGCATGTTTTTGAGTGGGGTTAGTTGGATTTTGTTCGTAACATTCTAAGCTTTAAACCCATGCCACTTTATTCTACCGGGAGACTGTTTTTGGTGCATTATTTTATTGCATAACAGTCTAGTATGATACTTCGCTCCGCAGAAATGCAATGTAAACAAAGGATTAACCATCAATATTACACCGTTATTGTTTCGTTGGATTAAAATGCTCTATGGGATGTTATTCAGTGGACCCTCACCTTTCCATTCGTTCTGGAATTGTTTGCAATGGATGCGTGTGTGGCTCGTAATTAGGACACTAAAGGTATGTACTCTGTTTTTATTTATAAAATCGTTGATGTGTATTGCTTACATTGATGCAAAAATACAGCCGTTATAAGCTTTTCAATGAAAAACAGTGGTCTGTCCTCGATGCTTGAGGTTTAGACCTTTAGAATGATATATAGTTTGTCAAGATTAATGATGTTTTTTTACGTTAAATCTATTAACAAACATTACACTCGTGCTAAAAATAGCGCTTCAACCCGTGCACGCGCTCATGAAGCTTATCAGGTTAAACAACCCAATCGCTGCTAACACAAGCTCCGCCCTCTTCTAGAAAGGGGACAGGTATCAGCAGCTCATTTGCATTTAAAGGTGCGCTTACATAAAATGGGGCATTTTTGCTCACCCTTTAAAAGTGACCATTTTAACATGCTAAAACAATATCAGTGGGTTGTTTTGAGCTATAACTTCACATTATGTAAAAAGGGACATTATAGGACTCCTTTAAGAGTTCTAAATGCAAAATTTTTTATTGCCTCAATTATTAGTGTCACATTAAGCTTCGATTGGAAGTAGATTGATTGAACTGAGGTCAGTTATTAAATTTAATAGTCCCCATTATTTAGTCATTTTATACAGTATGACTAAAAATTATATTTTGTATAATTCACAGTCGGCATGAAACAGAAGCTGCGCTAGTCTTTTCTTCTCTATTGTGCCGTATATCGAGTGAAAAGCTTCACAAACAAGAACAAATGTTGGGCGGGGCTTGATTTAGTCTGTGGGGAATTGATTGAATGGTTGTGGTTTGCTATTGGTGGATCTCATGTGAGTGACAGGTGGCCCCGCCCACGTCGTCAGAGAAGAGATTAAGTTATTCTGATTCAAGATTACCACACTCTAAAAAATGCTGGGTTAAAAATAACCCAAGTTGGGTTGAAAATGGACTAACCCAGCAATTGGGTTGTTTTAACCCAGCGGTCGGGTTAAATGTTTGCTTAAAACAACCCAATTGCTGGGTTAGTCCATTTTCAACCCAACTTGGGTTATTTTTAACCCAGCATTTTTTTTAGAGTGCAGGAACATGAATTTAAAACAATAATAATGATGTGCACAGATTATAATAAAAACCACAATATTCCATAAAAAGTACACTCTAAAAAATGCAATTGGGTTGTTTTAACATTTATTGGGTTGTTGCGGGTTAAATGTTTGCTTAAAACAACCCAATTTCTGGGTTAAAACAACCCAATCGCTGGGTTAGTCCATTTTCAACCCAACTTGGGTGATTTTTAACCCAGCATTTTTTAGAGTGTAAGAATTGTCCATTTTGATTTCACGGTGCCTTGAATACTTACTTCAATTGTATAGCTCTGCATCCTCTGTTATGGCAACGGCCATGTCCTCTCCAAATAAAGTGTCAGAAATAACCTAAAACAAGAAACAGTGAAGTGTGCACTCTGTGTCCTGAGGGATGAGACAGAGCTTGCCCGAATAATGATACACCCAGAAATATACCTGCGACAGTGAACATCTGCTGCAGCCGCTGGGACGGAGGAAGGGCGAGTGATAATTGTGTCAGCTTGAGTCTTGAGATCCCACTCGTTTCCTCTGGAAACCCTGATGGCTGCACTTACAAGAATGTACTGTAGTTATAGAAAAGTATTGTTTCCGCACATCTTATGGATTTTTGGCCAAACTTGAGTTGAGGATGCATTTTGATCTGGCCGGCAAGTGCTGCTCACACAGCATTATCAGGGATTATACGGAGGTGAGAAGTAATGAGAACGCCATTGAAACTTTTCTGATGGCTGTCAGTTCTCTTAAAACTATATTAACTGAATTGATACTTTCCGCAGGGTCCCTTTGGACAGGGAATGTTACTAAAGCTATCTAAAGCACAGAGGCTGATGGAGACTTGTAAACAGTTGTAATTTAGAAGTAATTGACATATCAGCTGTATTTAGAGTCTTATATTTTCATTAGTCACGATTATGGTGATCAGTGTTCCGTCGCAGCTTCTTGCATTTGTTTCCCCTTTGCTCTCTTCCTTCTCTTTTTGTGGATGCAACTAATTTGCTAAAAAACTGTTTTTATTCTCGAATAAAATTAGGATGAACCCCTTAACTGTCACCCCCCCCCCCTTTTTTTTGCGAATACACATGAAAATGCACTATCCAAACTTAAAGGACTGTAATTCAAGAATGATTTGGAATATGTGTCTCGTTTTAAAGAAGACACTCTGCAGATTATTGCTGAAGTAAAAGCAATTCAAAATATGAAAGTATGAAAAAGATATGGAAATTTAAATTTACTGTAAATGATAAATACTGTGCTAAATATTTTTTATTTCATATAAAATATATATTTTACAAAAAATGTTTTACTCTAAAATTGCTATACAATCAAAGCCATTTGTCTAACCAAGTTGTGTTCCGAATTTGAGGTTGATATCACAAAAATTGAAGTCCCCATGAGATTTTGTTTAGGCGCTGTACCAAAAATAGCCACCGGGTGTCATTCAAATTCCATTGATTGTTTTTTTGATGCATTTTCCTGTAAATTTCTGTCCAAATATCACTTCCATCACAAAACAGTCACCAAATATGGACCCTTGAGACTCAGACCTTTCAGACGATATGTGTTTTGTCAAGATTGGAAAAGATTTTGATTGTAAAGTAGTTAAAATAATATGTTGTAATACGAAACATGACGCCGCCCACTAGAGGGAGGAGCCCGCTAGAATAATTTAGAGTACCGTTTCCATGGTAACACAATGTCCGATTTCAAAACAGTTTTCACAGATATATGATATATGATGAAATTACTTAAATATATGATACGAAAAAAAGGCGATCAAAAAAAGAGTGGGACGGTGACAGTTAAGGTAACGTTTGTCAGGGGTTTTCCAACTTTATTATGCCAAGGACCCCCAAATATGATGAACTTTTATGAGGGACCCCCTTTCTTAAATCCATCTATTTTTATGTACGAAGAAAACATTTAAACTGTAGATAAATAGTAAGTGTGACATTATAAATACAACATATTGTTTCCCAACTTAAATTGGCTATTAATATTGGATGTATAAACCCGAAGAATAATATTTTCAATTAAAAAGTATTTGTATAAGCAACTTTCACAATAAATGTATGCAAGCAGCTTATACTGCATTAAGAAAACTGCCCTACAACCCCAGTGAGCGAGATAAAGGGGACTAGTGAGAAAAACTCACTAAAGATCCACTCTAAAAAATGCTGGGTTAAAAGTAACCCAAGTTGGGTTGAAAATGGACTGACCCAGCAATTGGGTTGTTTTAACCCAGCATTTGGACTGTTTTAACCCAGCGGTTGGGTTAAATGTTTGCTTAAAACAACCCAATTGCTGGGTTAGTCCATTTTCAACCCAACTTGGGTTATTTTTAACCCAGCATTTTTTAGAGTGTACAAAGCAAACATATTCAATTTTGGAATATATACGGCAAGAAAGGAGAGAAACATTTAGAAATGAAACCGTTAGAATATTCGGTAGACTTTATCCATTTTTGCTTTGTCTTTTTATTCTCTGAAATTTTCTGGGGACCCCTTAGAACCTTCTGGAGGACCCCTGGGGGTCCCCGGACCCCAGTTTGAAAACCCCTGACGTATGTTATAGAATATACGCCTTCCTAATATTGTGTTGGTCCCCCTTTTGCTGACCAGTCGAGGTGTGGGCTCCACTAGACCCCTGAAGGTGTGCTGTGGTATCTGGCACCAAGATGTTAGCAGCAGATCATTTAAGTCCTGTAAGTTGCGGATGGATTTTACATGAAATTGTAAAATATAATTTGAACAAATTAATTCACTTCTTTAAATGTATTGAACAGTGATGATTTTATCAAGCAGGTGGATGTATTGAGAGTGATTTCCCAAGAATGCATGCACAATCAGCCCTATGTGCAAAAATATTACATTTAGATATGATATTGTGCTCTTAATATAATTTTGAAAATTATTTAATATCTCATTAACCCAGTCAGCATTCCCGAAGATTTGCGTATGCATTATCTGAGTCCATTTTGCCACAATGACAGCAAATCAAATTAATACCTGCTTCTCGGTCATATTAATTTTCTCATAACACATTTCTGAAATGACTTCCAGGCAAGGAAAATATATATTTTTCTTTCAGGAGCATTGACAACACATTGTATTTAGTGTATGAAAGGAAATCAGCAACATATTCATCAAGGGAAACCTGTAGAAAAATACAGAATGTGCACACAAAATGTAATTTTCAATTATTAATGTTTATTTTTTGTAGGCACTATAAAGTTTGCTCATGTTTTTAAACATGCAAACATGTTAGTTAGTCAAGGACTACCCTTCTGAAAAAGATGTACACGTGTAACTACATGTACATATTAGGGTTTGCTTTGGTTGAAAGTAATTATGCCCAACATATAGTAATTACTATAGTAACAACATTTGTAACAATGACACTGTAAAGTGTCAAAAGAAACGTGTACTCTCTTTATCATTTTATCATTAATATTAAATAATCTACAAGTACAAGATTTGAAGTACTATCTGTGTTATGAACACGTGACTGTGTGATGACCACAGCTGGAGTAGTAGCAGTTTATCGCTGTTATTGAATGATTTGTCCCGTTGGCTTTAGCACTTTAACAGAACAGCTCCTGTGTTTGTCTGCCACTAATGCACTGCTACTTTAAATGAACACGGGTCTACAGCAAAGCGCCCTAAATAAAACGAAAGCTCCAGGGTCAATCTCTTCACTGAGATATTTCAACAAAGGCCTACGATTACCAACAACTCTGAGGGGGAAAGAGTACCGATATAAAATACTGCTTCATTGATTAAAGGCTTTTCATGAATTAAAGAGGTCTGTATAACTAAATTGCCACTTGCAATCTTTTGCAATATTGTTCCAAGAACTTCATGAGATTCTCTAACAGCCCTTTTTTCAGCTTGAAATCGGAGAACTCCAGACAAATGAATCAATATTAAAGGCCCAAGATGTGAAATCCTTAATCAAGCAGTTGAAGCCAGACGGAGCTGAAACATGTTGAAATTAAAACAGCTTACTTGTAATGCATTACTTTACTCATTAGATCAAAAAGTAATCTGATTACTTAATGCACATTACTTGTAATGTGTTACTTTACTCGTAACATCATAAAGTAATCTGATTACTTAATGCACGTTACTTGTAATGCATTACTGTATTCGTAACATCAAAAGTAATCGGATTACTTAATGCACGTTACTTATAATGCTTTACTTTACTCGCAGTATCAGAAAGTAATCTGATTACGTAATCCACGTTACTTTTAATGCATTACTTTACTCGTAACATCAAAAAGTAATCTGATAATGTAATGCACATTTCTTATAATGCTTTACTTTACTCGTAACATCAAAAAGTAATCTGATAATGTAATGCACATTACTTATAATGCTTTATTTTACTCGTAACACCAAAAAGTAATCTGATTACATAACGCATGTTACTTGTAATGCATTACTTTACTCGTAACATCAAAAATTAATCTGATTACTTAATGCACGTTTCTTATAATGCTTTACTTTACTCGCAGTATCAGAAAGTAATCTGATTACGTAATCCACGTTACTTTTAATGCTTTACTTTACTCGTAACATCAAAAAGTAATCTGATTACATAACGCATGTTACTTGTAATGCATTACTATACTCGTTAGATCAAAAAGTAATCTGATTACATAATGCATGTAATAATAAATAAGGTTTTTATAATAAATTAAAATTACATTATTAACAAATAATAAATTAAAAGACATATACGTCAAACATGATGCACAGAAGCACAGCACAGGATCTTCTGTAAAGCCCATGTCTATAAAACACACAGAGATGTTAGTCCCGTCCGCACCGGTACATGGAATCACAGACGGCGAGTGTTAAGAATTGTAACATAAGATCTTTTAATTCTTATAATTCATATATTATATGTATTTAGCCCTATTCGGACGGGACTAGTTTTAGTTACTTTATTTATATATAGCACTTTTAACAATTGCAGATTGTTTCTGCATTGTTAAAAGTGCTATATATAAATAAAGTAACTAAAACTAGTCCCGTCCGAATTGGGCTAAAGACGCCTAATATAAAGGGTGACTGAATATCTGATCACTCTTGTCTACAGTATTCCTCATTTACTTACTAAGTACTTTGAAAAAAAACATGATAAACTTTGTCAGCGACCTGTTCTTTCCCAGAAACGTTCATTGTCACTTAGTAGCTTGTAAAAATGTTTCCTGTCAAACTGGTAAAAATCTGATTAGAGCGTGCCAGTTTGAGACATCTCATGTGTAATTCATACAATGCACATCAGTCAGTGAACGGCTGAGACTAACAACTGACTGATAGATGGGTTTATATATAGCTTTATCTAGTACAGCAATGACTTTAAGACAATCCCAGATGAGGAAAGTGATAAAAGCAATAGTCAAACAATATGAGGATGACCTACTGCTGATGCAGGGATTCTGAAGAGTGTATGCCATGGACACTTTACTCTCCCATGAGGCCACGGGACGCAACGCGACTGACTTTGTGGGTCACATGATAATATGGCAGATATGATTGAATTATATTCATATTACACACACACACACACACATACTGGACTTGTACAATGTAGCTCGCCAATGGTATGAAGGGAAGTCTTCATCTGACAGTATGATTTCTGATCCCTTGAGGAGTGAGCTTAACTGTATTAAATGTGTTCATGCAGTGAACTTCAAATTTTATATGCGTATTTAAAAAAACTGGATGGATGAATAGATAGATAGAAATGGATAGACAGATAGATGGATGGATAGATGGATGGATAGACGGATGGTTGACGGATGGATGGATGGATGGATGGATACACGGATGGATGGATGGATGGATGGAGAGACGGATGGTTGACGGATGGATGGATGGATGGATGGATAGACAGATGGATAGACGGATGGATGGATGGACGGATGGATAGACGGATGGATGGATGGATGGATGGATGGATGGATAGACGGATGGATGGATAGACGGATGGATGGATGAATAGACGGATGGATGGATGGATGGATGGAGAGACGGATGGTTGACGGATGGATGAATGGATGGATGGATAGACAGATGGATAGACGGATGGATGGATGGACGGATGGATAGACGGATGGATGGATGGATGGATGGATGGATGGATGGATAGACGGATGGATGGATAGACGGATGGATGGATGAATAGACGGATGATTGACGGATGGATGGATGGATGGATAGACGGATGGATAGATGGATGGATAGACGGATAGATAGATAGATAGATAGATAGATACATAGATAGATAGATAGATAGATAGATAGATAGATAGATAGATAGATAGATAGATAGATAGATAGATAGATAGATAGATGGATAGACGGATGGACTGATAGACGGATGGATGGATGGATGGATGGATGGATGGATGGATGGATGGATGGATGGAATGGATGGATGGATGGATGGATGGATGGATGGATGGATGGATGGATGGATGGAATGGATGGATGGATGGATGGATGGATGGATGGATGGATGGATGGATAGATGGATGGATGGATGGATGGATGGATGAATGGATGGATGGATAGATGGATGGATGGATAGCAGTGGACTGATAGATAGATAGTTGGATGGATGGATGGATGGATGGATGGATGGATGGATGGATGGATGGATAGACGATGGACTGATAGATAGATAGATAGATAGATAGATAGGTGGATGGATGGATGGCTGGATGGGTGGATGGATGGATGGATGGATGGATGGCTAGATAGATAGATAGATAGATAGATAGATAGATAGATAGATAGATAGATAGATAGATAGATAGATAGATAGATAGATAGATAGATAGATAGATAGATAGATAGATAGATAGATAGATAGATAGATAGATAGATAGATAGATAGATGATAGATAGATAGATAGATTGAGCACGATTGGCGATGCACTATTATAATGGATAGATGCACTTTTATGATGGATAGATGCACTATTATGATGGATAGATGCACTATTATAATGGATAGATGCACTTTTATGATGGATAGATGCACTTTTATGATGGATAGATGCACTTTTATAATGGATAGATGCACTTTTATAATGGATAGATGCACTTTTATGATGGATAGATGCACTTTTATAATGGATATATGCACTTTTATGATGTATCGACGCACTTTTATGATGGATAGATGGACTTTTAAGATTTATATATGCACCTTTATGATGTATCGACGCACTTTTATGATGGGTAGATGCACTTTTATGATGGATAGATGCACTTTTATGATGTATAGACACACTTTTATGATGTATAGACACACTTTTATGATGGATAGATGCATTTTTATGATGTATAGATGCACTTTTATGATGGATAGATTCACTATTATGATGTATAGACGCACTTTTATGATGGATAGATGCACTTTTATGATGGATAGATTCACTATTATGATGTATAGACGCACTTTTATGATGGATATACGCACTTTTATGATGGATAGAACCTTTTATGATGGATAGATGCACTTTTATGATGGATAGACGCACTTTTATGATGTATAGACGCACTTTTATGATGGATAGATGCACTTTTATGATGGATAGATGCACTTTTATGATGTATAGACGCACTTTTATGATGGATATATGCACTTTTATGATGGATAGAACCTTTTATGATGGATAGATGCACTTTTATGATGGATAGATGCACTTTTATGATGGATAGATGCACTTTTATGATGGATAGACGCACTTTTATGATGTATAGACGCACTTTTATGATGGATAGATGCACTTTTATGATGGATAGATGCACTTTTATGATGGATAGATGCACTTTTATGATGTATAGACGCACTTTTATGATGGATAGATGCACTTTTATCAGCTCTGGGCAAGAGCTTGTGTTTGTGATAAACTGCATCTACTCTCTGATGCTGAAAGCATGAATAATACTCCACCAGATAGATAGATAGATAGATAGATAGATAGATAGATAGATAGATAGATAGATAGATAGATAGATAGATAGATAGATAGATAGATAGATAGATAGATAGATAGATAGATAGATAGATAGATAGATAGATAGATAGATAGATGATAGATAGATAGATAGATTGAGCACGATTGGCGATGCACTATTATAATGGATAGATGCACTTTTATGATGGATAGATGCACTATTATGATGGATAGATGCACTATTATAATGGATAGATGCACTTTTATGATGGATAGATGCACTTTTATGATGGATAGATGCACTTTTATAATGGATAGATGCACTTTTATAATGGATAGATGCACTTTTATGATGGATAGATGCACTTTTATAATGGATATATGCACTTTTATGATGGATAGATGGACTTTTATGATTTATATATGCACCTTTATGATGTATCGACGCACTTTTATGATGGGTAGATGCACTTTTATGATGGATAGATGCACTTTTATGATGTATAGACACACTTTTATGATGTATAGACACACTTTTATGATGGATAGATGCATTTTTATGATGTATAGACACACTTTTATGATGTATAGACACACTTTTATGATGGATAGATGCATTTTTATGATGTATAGATGCATTTTTATGATGTATAGATGCACTTTTATAATGGATATATGCACTTTTATGATGTATCGACGCACTTTTATGATGGATAGATGGACTTTTATGATTTATATATGCACCTTTATGATGTATCGACGCACTTTTATGATGGGTAGATGCACTTTTATGATGGATAGATGCACTTTTATGATGTATAGACACACTTTTATGATGTATAGACACACTTTTATGATGGATAGATGCATTTTTATGATGTATAGACGCACTTTTATGATGGATAGATGCACTTTTATGATGGATAGATTCACTATTATGATGTATAGACACACTTTTATGATGGATATACGCACTTTTATGATGGATAGAACCTTTTATGATGGATAGATGCACTTTTATGATGGATAGACGCACTTTTATGATGTATAGACGCACTTTTATGATGGATAGATGCACTTTTATGATGGATAGATGCACTTTTATGATGTATAGACGCACTTTTATGATGGATATACGCACTTTTATGATGGATAGAACCTTTTATGATGGATAGATGCACTTTTATGATGGATAGATGCACTTTTATGATGGATAGATGCACTTTTATGATGGATAGACGCACTTTTATGATGTATAGACGCACTTTTATGATGGATAGATGCACTTTTATGATGGATAGATGCACTTTTATGATGTATAGACGCACTTTTATGATGGATAGACGCACTTTTATGATGGATAGATGCACTTTTATGATGTATAGACGCACTTTTATGATGGATAGATGCACTTTTATGATGTATAGACGCACTTTTATGATGGATAGATGCACTTTTATGATGGATAGATGCACTTTTATGATGTATAGACGCACTTTTATGATGGATAGATGCACTATTATGATGGATAGATGCACTATTATGATGTATAGACGCACTTTTATGATGGATAGATGCACTATTTTTATGTATAGACGCACTTTTATGATGGATAGATGCACTTTTATGATGGATAGATTGACTATTATGATGTATAGACGAACTTTTATGATGTATAGACACACTTTTATGATGGATAGATGCACTTTTATGATGGATAGATGCACTATTATGATGGATAGATGCACTATTATAATGGATAGATGCACTTTTATGATGGATAGATGCACTTTTATGATGGATAGATGCACTTTTATAATGGATAGATGCACTTTTATAATGGATAGATGCACTTTTATGATGGATAGATGCACTTTTATAATGGATATATGCACTTTTATGATGGATAGATGGACTTTTATGATTTATATATGCACCTTTATGATGTATCGACGCACTTTTATGATGGGTAGATGCACTTTTATGATGGATAGATGCACTTTTATGATGTATAGACACACTTTTATGATGTATAGACACACTTTTATGATGGATAGATGCATTTTTATGATGTATAGACACACTTTTATGATGTATAGACACACTTTTATGATGGATAGATGCATTTTTATGATGTATAGATGCATTTTTATGATGTATAGATGCACTTTTATAATGGATATATGCACTTTTATGATGTATCGACGCACTTTTATGATGGATAGATGGACTTTTATGATTTATATATGCACCTTTATGATGTATCGACGCACTTTTATGATGGGTAGATGCACTTTTATGATGGATAGATGCACTTTTATGATGTATAGACACACTTTTATGATGTATAGACACACTTTTATGATGGATAGATGCATTTTTATGATGTATAGACGCACTTTTATGATGGATAGATGCACTTTTATGATGGATAGATTCACTATTATGATGTATAGACGCACTTTTATGATGGATATACGCACTTTTATGATGGATAGAACCTTTTATGATGGATAGATGCACTTTTATGATGGATAGACGCACTTTTATGATGTATAGACGCACTTTTATGATGGATAGATGCACTTTTATGATGGATAGATGCACTTTTATGATGTATAGACGCACTTTTATGATGGATATACGCACTTTTATGATGGATAGAACCTTTTATGATGGATAGATGCACTTTTATGATGGATAGATGCACTTTTATGATGGATAGATGCACTTTTATGATGGATAGACGCACTTTTATGATGTATAGACGCACTTTTATGATGGATAGATGCACTTTTATGATGGATAGATGCACTTTTATGATGTATAGACGCACTTTTATGATGGATAGACGCACTTTTATGATGGATAGATGCACTTTTATGATGTATAGACGCACTTTTATGATGGATAGATGCACTTTTATGATGTATAGACGCACTTTTATGATGGATAGATGCACTTTTATGATGGATAGATGCACTTTTATGATGTATAGACGCACTTTTATGATGGATAGATGCACTATTATGATGGATAGATGCACTATTATGATGTATAGACGCACTTTTATGATGGATAGATGCACTATTTTTATGTATAGACGCACTTTTATGATGGATAGATGCACTTTTATGATGGATAGATTGACTATTATGATGTATAGACGAACTTTTATGATGTATAGACACACTTTTATGATGGATAGATGCACTTTTATGACGGATAGGCGCACTTTTATGATGTATAGACGCATTTTTATGATGGATAGATGCCCTTTTATGATGGATAGATGCACCTTTATGATGATAGATGCACTTTTATGATGGATAGATGCCCTTTTATGATGGATGGATGCACTTTTATGATGATAGATGCACTTTTATGATTGATAGATGCACCTTTATGATGAATAGATGCACTTTTATGATGGATAGATGCACTTTTATGATGGATAGATGCACTTTTATGATGGATAGATGCACTTTTATGATGGATAGATGCACTTTTATGATTGATAGATGCACCTTTATGATGAATAGATGCACTTTTATGATGGATAGATGCACTTTTATGATGGATAGATGCACTTTTATGATGGATAGATGCACTTTTATGATGGATAGATGCACTTTTATGATGGATAGATGCCCTTTTATGATGGATGGATGCACTTTTATGATTGATAGATGCACCTTTATGATGAATAGATGCACTTTTATGATGAATAGATGCACTTTTATGATGAATAGATGCACTTTTATGATGGATAGATGCACTTTTATGATTGATAGATGCACCTTTATGATGAATAGATGCACTTTTATGATGAATAGATGCACTTTTATGATGGATAGATGCACTTTTATGACGGATAGGCACACTTTTATGACGGATAGGCACACTTTTATGATGTATAGACGCACTTTTATGATGGATAGATGCCCTTTTATGATGGATAGACGCACTTTTATGATGGATAGATGCACCTTTATGATGAATAGATGCACTTTTATGATGGATAGATGCACTTTTATGATTGATAGATGCACCTTTATGATGAATAGATGCACTTTTATGATGGATAGACGCACTTTTATGATTGATAGATGCACCTTTATGATGGATAGATGCACTATTATGATGGATAGATGCACTTTTACTATGGATAGATGCACTTTTATGATGGATAGATGCACTATTATGATGGATAGATGCACTTTTATGATGGATAGATGCACTTTTATGATGGATAGACGCACTTTTATGATGGATAGATGCACTTTTATGATGGATAGATGCACTTTTATGATGGATAGACGCACTTTTATGATGGATAGATGCACTTTTATGATGGATAGATGCACTTTTATGATGGATAGACGCACTTTTATGATGGATAGATGCACTTTTATGATGGATAGATGCACTTTTATGATGGATAGACGCACTTTTATGATGGATAGATGCACTTTTATGATGGATAGATGCACTATTATGGACTTGAAAAATGACCCAACAAGTCACTGTAATTATAAAGCTTGGAAAGAGACTGGATATTTTTAATATAACTCTGGTTGTGTTCGTCTGAAAGAAGATTGCCATACACACCTAGGATGAGTTGAGGGAGAGTAAATCATGGGCTAATTTTCAGTTTTGGGTGAACTAACCCTTTAAGAGTTGATATATTTTTACTTGCAATTTTGAGAAGGAAAAAAAAAAGGTCAGAATTACTGTACTTTTGTCCCTCCGTGGCTGAAACAAACTCCCATAGAAAACTCCATGACGTCTCCTGAGCCATGAAAAGCAATTTCTAAATAATAAAATATCAGCTCTGGGCAAGAGCTTGTGTTTGTGATAAACTGCATCTACTCTCTGATGCTGAAAGCATGAATAATACTCCATCACAAGGTGCTTCCATGAATTGATGTTGATCCATGAAAATATCTGGCTTACCAGATTTAAAAGACTTTTCCCATTGTCTCTTTTAATTTGCCGCATCTCCCACTTGAACAAAGAGAATTTGAAACATCACTCGTTCAGCTGGATCGACACATCGTGCCAACAGACGACGACAAACCCTTGGAAAAGATGTTCTGCCAAAAAACAAATGAAACGAGATTTGCAGCAGTGGTAGGATGAAGCGTTCGCATTAGGACGGGATACCTTCAGCTCGCTGGATCTGAATCTGTCTGATTAAGATTCAAATGTGCGGATGACGCCGGTTGGGCCTGCAGGAGATTTAATTAAGATTATGAGGCCAACTGGGAGGTTATGGAGAACAAACAAACTCCATATCAGACGCATCTGCCTTTATCCCAAGAAAATAATAATAATATTGACGATCTCTGCATGCGAAGTGAGAGAATGTCACGCAGCAAAATATACAATCACACCTAAAGATACTGAACACCTGAAGTCATTTAAAATTGAGTCACAATTTGCTTTTCTTGATGTTATAAAATCGGTATTTTAATCTTAATAAAAACTTTTATTTTGTTTGGGAACCACGGAGGAAAGCATGAGGCCTTCACATCCTCCAGTTTGGAAATGCTATTCACGATTTCATTGATGCTGAATTCATGCCTCCACATAGTAGTTTTGTCGCTTCATAAACCTGCTGTGAATTGCGCCTAGGCTTTATTACGCATCAGTACTCAACATTCACACAATTACAGATTAAATATCATCAATGCGTGATACTGTAAGTGGGTGTTGGGACTCATTTCCGTGCGCTCATCCTGTAGATATCATTATTCTGGTTTGAAGACAGCAGGTTTACCTTTGACAGGGTTAGCACCCGCTTTAAAATCATATTCCTCTAGTGTCTCTGATTTACATTTCTGCTTTGCCCAAAGATAGTCTACATACATACAGAGGAATTTAAACTGAATGAACGTTTCATCCCGGGCTCATAAAATGTTGCTTCCTGCATGTTTTGCAACACTTTGAGAAAAGAAATGCCCACTAAAAGTTTAACGCACTTATAACGTCTCTTCTATCATAACTCATATTGTGCAGCAAGTCCACATCAGAAAAGACACATTTATATCAGATAACGTTTTTAAAATCATGCACTAGAGTAAACGTGCTATAGTGTTTTTATTATTCAATAATCTGCTCCTGCCTTTATAATTAGTGAGAAATGGAATAAACGTTGTTGGTAAAATTCGGTAACACTTTCTATGAAGCCTGTATTTTTAATGCATTATAAGTAGTATTACTGTTGTTATGATGATCCATGAGATGATAAAACACACTGTTTATAGGTATTATGTGTGCATTATAATGCAGTATAATACCCTAATGATGCATTATAAATGCAGGCTTCATCTGGTGTTATAATGCATTGCACTCTTAAAAGTTATAACCACAAGTAAGTATTATAATGTATTGTTATTATTGTTGTGAATATTTATCAGATGATACAACACATTATAAGGTTGTTTATAAGGCGTTATGCCTGGATTATAATGCTTCCTCTTGTGTTATAATGCTTTGCACTTTTAAAGTTATAACCACAAATAGGTAAGTATTATAATGTATTGTGACTATTGTTATGATTATCCATGAGATGATACAACACATTATAATGTTGTTTATACTGCATTATAGAATATCCTTATGATGCATTATAAATGCAGGCTTCATCTGGTGTTATAATGCATTGTACTCTTAAAAGTTTAACCAAAAAATTTTATTATTATGCATGAGATGAACACATTGTTTAAAGGCATTATGTGTGCATTATAATGTATTAAGAATACCCTTATGATGCATTATGAATGCAGGCTTCATCTGGTGTTATAACGTATTGTACTCTTAAAAGTTATTTGCATTGTTACTATTATTGTGAATATTTATCAGATGATACAACACATTATAAGGTTGTTTATAAGGCGTTATGCATGGATTATAATGCATTATAAATGCAGGTTTCCTCTGGTGTTAGTTATAACCACAAATTGGTAAGTATTATAATGTATTGTGACTATTGTTATGATTATCCATGAGATGATACAACACATTATAAGGTTATTTATAAGGCATTATGCATGCATTATAATGCATTATAATGCCCTTATGATGCATTATGAATGCAGGCTTCATCTGGTGTTATAATGCATTGTACTCTTAAAAGTTATAACCATAAGTAAGTATTATAATGCATTGTAACTGTTATTATTATGCATGACGTGATACAACACATTGTTTAAAGGCATTATGTGTGCATTATAATGCATAAGGAATACCCGTATGATGCATTATAAATGCAGGCTTCATCTAGTGTTATAATGCGTTACACTTTTAAAGTTATAACCACAAATAGGTAAGTATTATAATGGGTAACACTTTATAATAACTACACGCTATGAAGCATTAGTTAAGCATAAGTAAATAGTTAATTCATCATTTATAAAGCATTAATAGACATTACTAAGCAGTTTATAAATACAGCTATAAATGCTTTATTCTTGATTTATAAGCATATCTATAATGTGTTTAATAATTGTATTTTCATACTTTATAAATGATCAATTTAGCATTTCTAAATTTAGTATTACATTATTTACAAACCAGTTATTTAGGAGTTCATCAGATCATTTAGAAAGTGTAAGTAAAGAATTAATAAACCATTTAAATGTACATTTATACGTCTTTTAGACATATAGTAATAGTTATAGTAATAGTTACTCAGTGTGTTAATACATACTTTATAAACATGTATTTCCACTGCAATTCATGATTAATTCAGGTAGTTATAAAACATTTAGTAGTTGTCAGTTAACTCTTTTTGTGAGCTCCTCTAAAGTGAGGACGATTTATGCCTCGTAAAGCTTTTACAAATGAGATTTAAAGGCTCAGTTCTCTAATGTTTTAAAGTACTGTTTTGACACTGCCAAATATTTTATTATTATATTATAATTGTTTTATCTAAATTGTATTAGTTGTATTTTGGCACTCCTGTAATCCAGTGTGATCCACTGGAACATTTTTACTCAGCAATGTTTACACTTTACATACATTTATTTTTATATCATTTTGCAGAGGCTTTGTCTCCTTGGACTGCAGTTATGGTTTCTGGCGGTCTACAGGAATATTATTTTCTATGACATTAAAGAGGTTTAATTTTATATTAAGTTACTAGTTGTACAGTCTCCATTTTGAAAGACATATTTCTATGTGCTATATTCCTCTGTGTTGTGTTTGTTTCCTTTTTCTGTTCATTAGAGAACTGAGCCTTTAAATCTCCTCTGTAAAAACTTTACGAGGCATAAATCGTCCTCACTTTAGAGGAGCTCACAAAAATAATGAACAACTAAATGTTTTATAACTACCTGAATTAATCATGAATTACATTGTAAATACATGTTTATAAAGCTATATGTCTAAATAATAAGATGTATAAATGTACATTTAAATAGTTTATTAATTCTTTACTTACACTTTCTAAATGATCTGATGAACTCCTAAATAACTGGTAATTTAGAAATGCTAAATTGATCATTTATAAAGAATGAAAATACAATTATTAAACACATTATAGATATGCTTATAAATCAAGAATAAACCATTTGTATTTATAAACTGCTTAGTAATGTCTATTAATGCTTTATAACTGATGAATTAACTATTTACTAATGCTTCATAGCGTGTAGTTATTATAAAGTGTTATCCATATGGGATCTATAAAACGACACCAGGTTCTTCTGTGCTTCCAGTTTCCTCTTCAGGGTTTTACAAAACACACCAGCTTATGCTGAATCCATGTAGTTTCATCCCGAGTCGTTCTGCTGAAAAGTTGGTGTTTTGGAGATGCAAGTGTTTCTGCAGGCGGTGATTATATATAGAGCTTGTACAGCACAGATCCCGTCTCATCTTCACACCACATGCCCGGGCGAAAGTCAGTGGCAACAACCACAAAATGCCGAGGCATCAGAATGCCGTTCCGTCCCTCTTGTTTGTGCTGGAGTTTGTTTGGAGAGCTGTCGGAGGAATTCAGCAATTTATTTCGCAGCTCACCCTCGAACGGCCACATGCACACTGTGCAAGTAATCAGTTGCCATGGAGACAGTGTATGACAGCACGCGGTCCACTGAGAATGACAATTGGCTGGCATCTCGCAATCTGTTTGTGCAATGAGAGATATGGCATAATGGTGTGGACGTGTCCTTTAACCTTACAATCCGCATCCAGACCCTCACGCACAGCGAACACGAGCCATTGTGAGAGTGTGTGCTTCTATATGATTCATTTATCACCACTGAAATCAATAAGCCACATCCGTTCTGACCTACCAGCCAATTTCATTTTCTATGAAGCCTGCATTTATAATGCATCATAAGGGTTTGTACTGTAATTAACAAACAGTAGTTACAATGCATTATAATACTTACTTGTGGATATAACTTTTAAGAGTGCAATGCGATGAAGACCAGATGAAGCCTATAATGCGTCATAAGGGAATTCTATATTGCATTATAATGCACACATAATGCTTTTAAACAACCTTATAATGTGTCGTATCATCTCATGGATAACCATAACAGTATTTACAATACATTATAATACTTACCTATTTGTGGTTATAACTTTAAAAGTGCAACGCATTATAACACCAGATGAAGCCTGCATTTATAATGCATCATATGGGTATAATAATGCATTTTAATCCAGGCATAACGCCTTATAAACAACCTTATAATGTGTTGTATCGTCTGATAAATATTCACAACAATAGTAACAATACATTATAATACTTACCTATTTGTGGTTATAACTTTAAAAGTGCAACGCATTATAACACCAGATGAAGCCTGTGATTATAATGCATCATTTGGGTATTATAAAGCATTATATTCCATGCATAAGGCCTTATAAAAAATCAGGGTTTGTAATGCAATTAACAAACAGTAGTTACAATGCACTATAATACTTACTTGTGGATATAACTTTCAAGATGAATACCAGATGAAACCTGCGTTTATAATGCGTCATAAGGGAATGCTATAATGCATTATAATGCACACATAATGCCTTTAAACAACCTTATAATGTGTCGTATCATCTCATGGATAACCATAACAGTATTTACAATACATTATAAGGTAACACTTTATTTTGAGTGTCATTGTAACAAATGTTAAGGTGTACTTACCATAGTAATTACAGTAATTTATGCATAATTACATGCAACACCAAACCCTAACCCTATAGTACTAAATATTACTTAAATATACACCGATCAGGCATAACATTATGATATCCTAATATTGTGTTGTCCTGACCCGTCGAGGCATGGACTCCACTAGACCCCTGAAGCTGTGCTATGGTATCTGGCACCAAGATGTTAGCAGCAGATCCTTTAAGTCCTGTAAGCTGCGAGGTGGGGCCTCCATGGATTGGACTTGTTTGTTCAGCACATCCCACAGATGCTCGACTGGATTGAGATCTGGGGAATTTGGAGGCCAAGTCAACGCCTCAAACTGCGCATTATCTGCTGAAAGAGCCACAGCCACCAGAAAACCGTTTTCATGAAAGGCTGAACAAAATGTTCACTTGCTGCCTAATATATCCCACCCACTAACAGGAGATGAAGAGATCATCAGTGTTGTTCACTTCACCTGCACTCTAAAAAATGCTGGGTTAAAAATAACCCAAGTTAGGTTGAAAATGGACTAACCCAGCAATTGGGTTGTTTTAACCCAGCCATTGGGTTGTTTTAAGCAAACATTTAACACAACCGCTGGGTTAAAACAACCCAAATGCAATGTAAAAAAAAATCAGGTCTCCAATTGAAAATTTTCTAGTGACCGATCACATCTAAATCTTTTAGTTGGCTAAATTGAATTTCTTGAATTTTAATTGAATTAAATGGCATCAATTCACAGAAATTCCAGTTGGCCAACTGAAAAATTTAGATGTGATTGGTCACTAGAAAATGTTCAATTGGGGACCTGAATTTTTTTTACAGTGTGTTGGGTTAGTCCATTTTCAACCCAACGTGGGTTATTTTTGACCCAGCATTTTTTGGAGTGCAGGTATTATTCACAGATGAATCTTCATTGTGATGGACATTGTGGCCCACTTTGCATATTCTTTTGAAAAGTTACTATCAATGTTTTAAAGCGACACAAACAAAGCAGCACATACACTGTAAAAAGTGATTTTAACGGTATTTTACTGTAAAAATGCTACGGTGAAAAACAGTTAATTGGTTAACAGAAAGTATCCATACTATATACAGTGAATAAATGTAATAGATCTAACCTTACATTTCATTTAATTTTACTGTAAAATACCATTAAATGTACAGTTTTTGGAAGTGAAAAAGAACAAGTCATTGTGTAATTTACAGTGAAAAACCCGTAAATTGACATTCCCAGAATTCCCAGCGTGACACTTCGCATTTGATGTATTTTCATAGCAATAACTATGTTTCTTCTTTGTTTTTTCTAATCAGTTATGTACATTAGGGTTTTATGTTATATCTGATGTTGTTAAATTAATTTAACTTTAAATTAACTTTAACATTTTTTAAATTTAAGTTTTACCATGATGGTGTTTAGTGTTTGTGTGAATGACACTGAGCTCTTCTATATTTTAGTATTGTCCTCTTAAAAGCTGCTTGTGATTAGCTTTTAATTCATCACATGATTCTCATCTCCGCTGTGATTGGTGGTTGTCCGTATATATCAAAGATACATAACAGATATTAGTATTTCAATAGGTTGGTAATTTAACATTATTTCAGTTAATGAAATATGTGGTTTTTTTTTTACCGTAAATAGTTTACAGTGTAAAAATAATCATTACAATATAAACCTTTGAATTATATGGTTTTGAACTGTAAAAGAAAACATTTTTAAACCGTAATTATTACATTATAAACCTTTAAATTATATGGTGCTGTCCCTAAAAACCTAAAACGTTACTGCCGTATTTTTTACGGTAAAGTTCTGGCAACCACAGCTGGCGTTTTTTACCGTAAATTTTACGGGGATTTTTTTTTACAGTGTACACTCTAAAAAATGCTGCGTTAAAAATAACCCAAATTGAGTTGAAAATGGACTAACCCAGCAATTGGGTTGTTTTAAGCAAAAAATGTACCCAACCGCTGGGTTAAAACAACCCAAATGCTGGGTCAAAACAACCCAATTGCTGGGTTAGTCCATTTTCAACCCAACTAGCATTTTTTAGAGTGTGTCATAATGTTATGCCTGATCTGTGTATAATTACACTGTAACAATGACACCTTAAAATAAAGTGTAAAGGAAACCTCCAGCTCATATCAAGTCTTTTTCTCAAAGGTTCTCACAGAAAGGAGCAACTTTAGACAATGTTCTCACTTCAAAGTGCACATCCTAATTGATCCTGCACTTCTCTTTTGATCCCTTCAAAAGGAAAAACACAAAACCCCCGCACAGGGGAAATCAATACAGATTAAACACACGCCTCCATTTAGCAAGTAATTACACAAAACTCCTCCCACATGCACTGGAACAGATACAGAACCCTCACTTACAAGAGCTCTCAGCGCCACATGTTAAATGACGGGGAATAATTGCATAGAAGTCTTTCATTACAGCTCAATCTGTCAGTTTCCTCTCTGGTAAAAAAAAACTCACCTCAGCGTCCATATCAAACGTAGGATTTCAAATGACCTTGTTTTTCCTTTATCTTCCCAGTTTCTGACTCTCCCTCATGTTGTTTTAAACCCACATGACTTTCAGGATGTTCAAAAATACCTCCAAGAATCAAAAACAAACAAGCCAAAGTCCGCGTCTTTACTCACACAGCTGTACTCCAAGCCTCCCGAAAGCCATGGGATTGCTTTGTGTGAAGAACAGGCCTAAATCTCGAGGTCTATTTAAGGTGTTATTCTCTGATAATCTTCTGCTTTCTGTCTTTCCTGGAGCTTGACAACTCTTGACAACCAATTACCGCATTTTCCTTCGGAGAAAAAGACCAGTGTTAACATCTTCTTTTTGATTCCGCGGTCAAAAGAATTGACATTTTTACATCTTTCTTCACTTTGTTCTTTCAATCTTCATTCTGTCCTCATCCTAATTCACCCCCATTAGAAACCGACGCCAAAACGGGTAAAATTGCAAAGCAATTGTAATGTTTTTTTTTATTTTTAAAAAAGACCAATTTTAAGAGTTTCTATCGGCATTAAGAGTTGGGAAGTCTGACCCAGTTTAACCCTTAAATCACCCCTCAAGTAGGGTTTACGTTTGTGATCCTTGGGGTCAGATAGACCCCAAACATTTACAGAGTGATTGCATAAGGAAATATAATTTTTTTACATGGAAAATTATATATAATTTTTTTATTTACTTCTCAACTTTACATTTATGCTGTGTTTTGTGGATATTTGGTAGTTTTTTACCTATTTAGTGCACAATTACTTAACTAGGCCATAAATTGTCAAAATATTTTTTATGACAAAATCATTTAAATGATGATCTTAATTAAATCTAAATTGTTTTTGGACGTTGCTCTATGTGTTAGGGATAGAATACTGCCATCTGCAGGTTTGTGGAAAAACCTTAGGAATTATAGTTAAAGAAAGAAAGTGCAATGACCACATATATCCAGCAGAGGTCCATAGGGACTTCATTTTCACTTCATTGATTTTGTGTGTGTGTGTGTGTGTGTGTGTGTGTGTGTGTGTGTGTGTGTGTGTGTGTGTGTGTGTGTGTGTGTGTGTGTGTGTGTGTGTGTGTGTGTGTGTGTGTGTGTGTGTGTGTGTGTGTGTGAACATGCATGTTGCATTTGTGCTCTAGTATTAGTTGATTGTAGTTGAATTGTTGATTGTATTTGCCCGTTTCTATAAAAAATTCTCTCTGTTGCAGTCACACACACATGTGTGTGTGTGTGTGTGTGTGTGTGTGTGTGTGTGTGTGTGTGTGTGTGTGTGTGTGTGTGTGTGTGTGTGTGTGTGTGTGTGTGTGTGTGTGTGTGTGTGTGTGTGTGTGTGTGTGTGTGTGTGTGTGCGTGTGTGTGTGTGAGAGAGTGAGAGAGAGAGAGATAGAAAGTTCGTTCCACTTTGTGTTTATGCTCTAGGACCAGACCTTGATTTAAATGTAAAAATTTTCAGATTGACAAAAAAATATATATATATAATTTTTTTTACATTTTTCTATTCATTACCAAAATCAAAAAAATGCCCCAGACACATGTGTGTGTTTGTGTGTGTGAGTGAACATGCTTGTTCCATGTTGCATTTGTGCTCTACTATTAGTCCTTCATTTATGTATGGCAATTTTTCAGATTTATACCAGTTTTGTTGATTTTATTTGCCAATTTCTAAAAAAAAATGTGCTCTGTTGCATTCACACACCAGTGTGTGTTTGTGCGCACGTGTGTGTGTGTAGGAGATAGACAGTTTGTTCCTCTTTGTCTTTATGCTCTAGGACCAGACCTTGATTTAAATGTAGACATTTTCAGATTTATATTGGATTTTGTTTTATTTTTGTGACAAACACGTTAAAAAAAAAACTTTTTTTTTATTTTTTTAAATTCATTTTCAATGTGGGGTCAATCTGACCCCGAGGACCTTAAATGGTAAAAAAAATGTACACACCTTTAGAACAACCAAATCAAGCCCAGATTTGTTGTGCCTGTTTAGATAGTGTCACAGACACGTCAGGTTCCACCCTCCACCAATCACAGCGCACTCCATCCCCAGAGTACTGATCACCATCACCTGCACCTCATCATGGCACTCATCACCAGCACTATAAGAAGCACACGCACACAGCACTCCGTGTCCGGTCTCGTTCGCATATCCGTAAGGCTATGCTTACCTCAAGGACTTCTCTACACTTACTTACCTGTCTCCAGCGTGTCTCCTTCCTTCCGTGTTCCTCGTCTGCTGTGTGGGTGTGTTCCTGTCCGTCCCCCAGTTCTCCAGCGATCTCCAGTCTCCAGCATCCGTCCATCTACAAAACAAAGGACAGTAACTCTCTCTCTCATATCACCTCTAACCCTACCAACAACCAGTTCACTCACCTGTGTCATAACATCTGCTCTACTGTGGTCTAATAAACTACCATTACCTGTTACGTCTGTGTCTGCCTCCTGAGTACTGTAACAGATAGATTATTTAGGAAAAGTCACAGAGTCTCATACCCCTGAGATGAAGGGAACACTTTTTAAAAATGAAGGGAAAGTCCAGTGGGGTCAGCTGGACCCCAAGGGGTGATTAAGCGTTAATTCAGTCAACTGGTTCACCGTTTTTGAGGGTCATCAGGTTATGCATCAGTTTGTGTTTCTGGACGTGGCATGTTTGCATGATTTAAGTAAAGTTATTTATATAGCACCGAAGGGAACTACATGTGTGCATTCACAGAAAAGAAAATCATGCATGCACACATTATAAATACAACTCAAAATACAACAATCAAAAAAATCAAGGAAAGGCCCTAGTGAACAGATGTGTTTTGAGATACACTTTTTAAAAGTGCGGAGTGAGTCAATGCTCTCGGGAAGAAAGACTGACTCAGTAAACCCGAGTTTTTGGTACAACCAACAGGAGACTATTGGATTTTAGAGTGATCGTTGCAATATATATGGAGCAACAGATGTTCAATGTGTTTTTCCAAGTACCTCTTATCTTTGTGTAGCTGTAGAAAGCTGTGTGGCATCCACAATTGTATGCTCTCTATGCAGTCCAGTAGGGTGGAAATTATAGAGTTGGGGCAAGTGAAAGATAGAGTCGCATGTCATTGCAGGCTGGTGAAAGGAACCACATGTCCTCCAACCAATACGCCTATAGTCGTTTGTCCTTTGCATTTTCGCTTAAGCGCTTTATTGCCGCTCTGTTTTGAAGCGTTTCAGATATTTTCATAGTTTTGTACACTTAAAGATTATTAAAAAAAATCTTGTTCTCACGTATCTATCATATATTTGTTGTCCCTTTACAGAGCTGCACATTACGTTAACAATCAACTATAAATCTTGTAATTTTATATTATTTAGGGCCATATAATTATTTACATTCATATATAAATATAAATTAAAAATTAAATATAAATTGTTTTTCATAAATGTATTTAATAAGAACACAAAGTAATTTGTAACCTTTTAGATTTTATAAAATTAGTCCAAAGATTTTTTTTCAAGAATTACTTTTAGTAATTGCAATTTTTTTTTACTATCCACTCATCTAATTTAATATATATGTTTGTCATAGCTTTTGATTATATATTTTTATCAATTTATTGTTTTTTCTACAATGAGTGTGTACTTAGTGGATTCTGGATTGTGTTTAACTAATAAAAGAGTGACTATTAGTTCCACAAACACAGATGTATAGATATTCTATAGAGATGTAGAAATATATCAATCGTACATTTATAACCCTTTTATTTTGCCAGTTTGTTGTGCTTTTTTCAGTTATTTACTGAATTGAATATATATTTAAATATTTAAAGGTGTTAGCTGTAATCTTACACTGCAAAGTGATAATTTAAAAGGGATTAAATTCATAATTATTTAATGA
Organism: Gobio gobio; assembly: GCF_949357685.1. Classification (NCBI taxonomy): domain Eukaryota; kingdom Metazoa; phylum Chordata; class Actinopteri; order Cypriniformes; family Gobionidae; genus Gobio; species Gobio gobio. The sequence goes on along the minus strand of NC_137100.1, from coordinate 66,458,721 downwards.
TCGAAGCACATAAAAAATGTATAACAAAGCCCTAAAACTGACAATTAATTGGCAAAAATCGCCTCATTTTGAGCCAGGAATAAAAATCCTGCTCAGGGAGAGTATTAATGTTAAGTGAAGTCAAGAAAGACTTTTTTTTTTTTAAGGAAGTATTTTTTAATTTCAACTTAAAATGTCAGGAGATACGTTGTTGACATCACTGTTAAAAATGCACTTCCAATAAAGTGTGTTGGCAAAAACGGTTGTCGCTTCTATGTTGAGGCGGCAGGGCTGTTGTCTGCAACTGCTGAATGTAACTAATAAAGTAACTTGTAATCTAACTTAGTTACTTTTAAAATCAAGTAATCTGTAAAGTAACTAAGTTACTTTTTAAAGGAGTAATCAGTAATCAGATTACTTTTTCAAAGTAACTGTGGCAACATTGTTTGCGTCATATTTCGGGTAGGGCATGGCAAAATACAACATCATGTGATCATGCAATCGTGGGTTCGATCCCAGGGAGCGCATGTGCTCATGAAGTGTATGTGCACTATAAATCACTGGGTAGGTTTGGGGTGGGTGTAGTCGATATTTTCTAAATGAAAATATGACAAATGGTGGTAAAAAGTCCACACATTGGATTTAAATGAATACGCATTTTAATTGGTAACGACAGTGATGCGTCATTCCGTGACGACAGACGTAACACGACACTGTCATTATTTTTACGCCAGCTAAAAGGCGTATGACTTTAAAATGTTTATAAAGGTCATAATAAGGTGCTTGAAAAACAACCTATAGAGTAATTTTTTTTGGAGGACAGTCTGGAAAGGAAATATTAGACTACAAGCTAAAGAAAACAGGTTTAGGTTAAATAACAGAGGGCCCAATATTGAGCCTTGAGGTACACCACACGATATGGCGTAACGCCTGGTGGTGTACCCAGTGTAACATACTCAAATTCTTTGTTGTGTATCCTTGTTTCCTTTCCTCGTGTCTTAGCCCCCCCCCCCCCCCCCTTCAGAATGCAAAGGGAAAGATGCAAGGAATTGAATCAAGTTAAATGATATATCCTCGCTCCCTTTAGCGTCACATCAAAGCGTTGTCAATTACACAACCGCTGGATTTAGCTTGCACATTACAAATAATGATTTATTTTATAATAAAATAGATATTTATTTATTTATTTAAGCTATTTATGTGCTTGTTTGTGTGTGTGTGTGTGTGTGTGTGTGTGTTAGGCTCTCCAGATTAGGAGTTTATTATTTTATTGCAGGGTAAAAAATTCTGTTCTTAAATCAAATAAATAAATCTGTTCAATCTTATTAGATAATCAAAGCAGCCTTACAGTGGCATATCCATCTGCTCATTTCATCAACTAGCATAGAGATCAACTAGCATCTGTTGTCTATGACGTCACAGAAAAAACATTCATCCACATCATCATACTCAAAAAGATTTATAAAAAAGGTTTAGAATTTGGAGATCTCTGTTGGCAGTGCCTTCAGAAATTCATCAGAGATGATTTTACACGTGTGTTCAATGCATTACTATTGAACTAGCAATGAAGCGGCATTCTAAGTAGACAGATAACACAGTTTTTCTCTCGAAGCCTTCTGGGAGTTGGGTAGCAGAGGACTGTGTCCTTTCCAGCAGGCTGCTCCGCTGTTGAGCTTCTCTGTCCTATCAAAGCATTATCATCCAAACGCGAGCAGCAGCCACCGCGGCCAATACAGCTCTGTGATAAAGCGAGCAGCGGACTGAAGAGAATCTCTGTGCAGAGCTGTCGGTTTGTGCATCAGCAGCAATGCCAAGAGACTCCCAAAGCTCTGATAACAGGGACTCAGTGAAAGAGGAAAGGACTGAAAACACCAAGCGGCTCATGCAGTCGGTGATCTCAGAAACGTACAGTCTACCCTGACATACTTTCCTGAAGATGGCCAGTGCTCCAAGAGAAAATAAATAAATAAACCTATAAATAATTCTAGTCATCCAAGCACTGTATATTCTAGCTTACATCAACCAGTGCACATGAAGAAGCTATTGACTTCAGAGGGTTGCCCCGAGAAAAACACTTTAGAATGACTTATCAATTAATGCATGAACTGCATCAAATATAAAAGTCAAGCTGCAATAAAATGCATTAAATTGTTAAACAAACAATATATTTTATGCAATAAAAAAGCATCAGCTATAAACTGTGGCAGTGAATCCATTGAATGATTGTTCAGTCACTCTCAAACTGATGTTTTGGACTCATGACTGTAATCAACACAGATACCAACAATCCAAGACATTTCGCCCAAAATAATTTTGGGGGAAATATTTGCAACTGGAGATGCATTAGCCAGTGTGTGTGGTTCAGGGTTCTGCATCGTAATAATAATAATAATAATAATAATAATAATAATAATAATAATAATAATAATAATAATAATACTAATACTAATAATAATATTGTTTTATATATATATATATATACACAACTTAAAATAAAATAAATATTAAATTAAGTAAAATATTTTTTTTAAGAACTTAAATTCAAAATATTAATGAAAAACTATAATAATATATCAATGACATTAACATAATAGTGACTGGCTTGATTTACTGATGCATAAAAAGCAATAAACAATTTTGCAACATCAAAACAAACACTGATCACAGGTTAGTTATTACAATTAAAACGCTTACTATGTTGTTAAGCCAAAGATCACAATGATATATGGATGGAACGATATACAATGGATGGATTGATGGAACGATATAAAACGGATGGATTGATGGAACGATATACAACGGATGGATGGATGGATGTACAACAATGGATGAATGGATGGATAGATGGATGGAAAGATATACAATGATGGATGGATGGATGAACGATATACAACAGATGGATGGATGTACAACAATGTATGGATGGATGGATATATGGATGGAAAGATATACAATGATGGATGGATGGAACATTATACAATGATGGATGGATGGATGGATGGAAAGATATACAACGATGGATGGATGGATGGATGGAACGATATACAACGGATGGATGGATGTACAACAATGTATGAATGGATGGATAAATGGATGGAAAGATATACAATGATGGATGGATGGAACGATATACAATGATGGATGGATGGATAGAAAGATATACAACGATGGATGGATGGATGGATGGATGGATGGATGGATGGATGGATGGAAAGATATACAACGATGGATGGATGGATGGAAAGATATACAATGGATGGATGGATGGATGGATGGATGGATGTACAACAATGTATGAATGGATTGATAGATGGATGGAAAGATATACAACGATGGATGGATGGATGGAACGATATACAACGGATGGATGGATGGATATACAACAATGTATGAATGGATGGATAGATGGATGGAAAGACATACAATGATTGATGGATGGATAGAAAGATATACAACGATGGATGGATGGATGGATGGAAAGATATACAACGATGGATGGATGGATGGAAAGATATACAATGATGGATGGATGGATAGAAAGATATACAACGATGGATGGATGGATGGATGGATGGAAAGATATACAACGATGGATGGATGGAAAGATATACAATGGATGGATGGATGGATGTACAACAATGTATGAATGGATGGATAGATGGATGGAAAGATATACAACGATGGATGGATGGATGGAACGATATACAATGGATGGATGGATGGATGGATGGATGTACAACAATGTATGAATGGATGGATAGATGGATGGAAAGATATACAATGATTGATGAATGGAACGATAAACAATGATGGATGGATGGATGGAAAGATATACAACAATGGATGGATGGATGGAAAGATATACAACGATGGATGGATGGATGGAACGATATATAACAATGCATGGATGGATGGAATGATAAACAACAAAGTATGAATGGATAGATAGATGGATGGAAAGATATACAATGATGGATGGATGGAACGATATACATCAATGCATGGATGGATGGAATGATATACAACAATGGATGGATGGATGGATGGATTGATACACAACAATGGATGGATGGATGGAATGATATACAATGATGGATGGATGGACGGAATGATATACAACAATGAATGGATGGATGGAATGATATACAACAATGCATGAATGGATGGATAGATGGATGGATTGATATATAACAATGGATGGATGGATGGAAGGAACAAAATACAACGATGAATGGATGGATGGATTGAAATACAACAATGGATGGATGGATGGAATGATACACAACAATGTATGAATGGATGGATAGATGGATGGAAAGATATACAATGATGGATGGAGCGATATACTACGATGGTTGGATGGATGGAAAGATATTCAGCGATGGATGGATGGAGCGTTATACAACAATGTATGAATGGATGGATGGATGGATGGATGGATGGAAAGATATACAATGATGAATGGATGGATGGAGCATTATACAACAATGCATGGATGGATGGATGGATGGATGGATGGAAAGATATACAATGATGAATGGATGGATGGAGCGTTATACAACAATGCATGGATGGATGGATGGATGGAAATATATAAAACAATGGATGGATGGATGGATGGATGGATGAATGGATGGATGGATGGATGGATGGAACAATATACAATGATGGATGGAACAATATACAATGAGTGATGGATGGATGGATGGATGGATGATGGATGGATGGATGGATAGATGGATGGAAAGATATACAATGATGGATGGATGGATGAACGATATACAACGGATGGATGGATGGATGTACAACAATGTATGAATGGATGGATATATGGATGGAAAGATATACAATGATGGATGGATGGAACATTATACAATGATGGACGGATGGATGGATGGAAAGATATACAACAATGGATGGATGGATGGAACGATATACAACGGATGGATGGATGGATGGATGTACAACAATGTATGAATGGATGGATGTACAACAATGTATGAATGGATGGATAGATGGATGGAAAGATATACAACGATGGATGGATGGATGGATGGAAAGATATACAATGATGGATGGATGGATGGATGGATGTACAACAATGTATGAATGGATGGATAGATGGATGGAAAGATATACAACGATGGATGGATGGATGGAACGATATACAACGGATGGATGGATGGATGTACAACGATGGATGAATGGATGGATAGATGGATGGAAAGATATACAATGATGGATGGATGGATGAACGATATACAACGGATGGATGGATGGATGGATGTACAACAATGTATGAATGGATGGATATATGGATGGAAAGATATACAATGATGGATGGATGGAACATTATACAATGATGGATGGATGGATGGAAAGATATACAACGATGGATGGATGGATGGAACGATATACAACGGATGGATGGATGGATGGATGGATGTACAACAATGTATGAATGGATGGATAGATGGATGGAAAGATATACAATGATGGATGGATGGAACAATATACAATGATGGATGGATGGATAGAAAGATATACAACGATGGATGGATGGATGGATGGATGGAAAGATATACAACGATGGATGGATGGATGGATGGATGGATGGAAAGATATACAATGGATGGATGGATGTACAACAATGGATGAATGGATGGATAGATGGATGGAAAGATATACAACGATGGATGGATGGATGGAACGATATACAACGGATGGATGGATGGATGGATGTACAACAATGTATGAATGGATGGATAGATGGATGGAAAGATATACAATGATTGATGGATGGAACGATAAACAATGATGGATGGATGGATGGATGGATGGATGGATGGATGGAAAGATATACAACAATGGTAGGATGGATGGATGGATGGAAAGATATACAACGATGGATGGATGGATGGAACGATATACAACAATGCATGGATGGATGGAATGATAAACAACAAAGTATGAATGGATGGATAGATGGATGGAAAGATATACAATGATGGATGGATGGATGGAACGATATACATCAATGCATGGATGGATGGAATGATATACAACAATGGATGGATGGATGGATGGATGGATGGATTGATATACAACAATGGATGGATGGATGGAATGATATACAATGATGGATGAATGGACGGAATGATATACAACAATGGATGGATGGATGGAATGATATACAACAATGCATGAATGGATGGATAGATGGATGGATTGATATATAACAATGGATGGATGGAAGGAACAAAATACAATGATGAATGGATGGATGGATTGAAATACAACAATGGATTGATGGATGGAATGATACACAACAATGTATGAATGGAAGGATGGATGAATGGAATGATACACAACAATGTATGAATGGATGGATAGATGGATGGAAAGATATAGAATGATGGATGGAGCGATATACTACGATGGTTGGATGGATGGAAAGATATACAACGATGGATGGATGGATGGAGCGTTATACAACAATGTATGAATGGATGGATGGATGGAAAGATATACAATGATGAATGGATGGATGGAGCATAATACAACAATGCATGGATGGATGGATGGATGGATGGATGGATGGAAAGATAAACAATGATGAATGGATGGATGGAGCGTTATACAACAATGCATGGATGGATGGATGGATGGATGGAAATATATAAAACAATGGATGGATGGATGGATGGAACAATATACAATGATGGATGGAACAATGTACAATGATGGATGGAACAATATACAATGAGGGATGGATGGATGGATGGAACAATATATGACAATGAATGGATGGAAAAACGATAATCAACGATGATGGATGGAGGGAACGATATACAAATATTAATGAAAACTATAATAATATGTGAATTGCATTAAAATAACACAGACTGTGTGTGAGTGTGTTGTGTTAGCGGCTGGTGCAGAAACAGGTCAAAATTTTACTTCAAATGGTCATATTGGTTTGCAAAGTCCATTTTCGCCAACTCATGAACTATGAATGAACAATACATTTTCATGTCCTAAATGTAAAGCGTCACACACAGGAAATATGATGTGAAGAAATGACATCAGTATAGAGGGATGGTTTTTCATCATACATATTGAATGGGGAACACAAAAGGATGGAGATTCCATTACACAGAGTTAATATTTACCTGTGTGGCCAGTGTTTGCTCTCACACAAGCAGTGCTGTTTTATTGGTAAACAAGACACTTTAAAGCGGTCAAGAACTCTATGTTTTTCTTAATATGTATCCTGAGGTGCACTTACAATGTTAAACAGATATGTGCATCAAAAATCGTCATAATTTAGAAACAAATGGACTTAAGTCTTCAATGTAAACACTTCAATGTAAACACTTCAATGTAAACAGGAACAGTGTGAAGTTGATCATATAAAGCCACTGGCTTGATTTACTGACGCATAAACAACAATAAACCATTTTGCAACATATCAAAACAAACACTGATCACAGCCAAGTATCACATGGATTGGATGGATGGATGGAATGATATACAACGATGGATGGATGGATGGATAGATGGATGAATGGATGGATATACAATGATGGGTGTATAAATGGAATGAGATACAAAGATGGATGGATGAAACGATATACAATGATGGATGGAATGATATACAGTGATAGATAATGGAGGGATCTATATGCAACAATGGATGGATGGATGGATATACAATGATGGATGGATGGAACGAGATACAACAATGGAGGGATGAAACGATAAACAATGATAGATGGATGGATGGATGGATGGATGGATGGAATGATATACAGTGATAGATGATGGATGGAACGATATTCAAGGATGAGTGGATAAATGGACTTATACAATGATGAATGAATGGATGAAACGATATACAACGATGGAGGTATGAAATGATATACAATGATGGATGGATGGATGGATGGATGGATGGAATGATATACAGTGATAGATGATGCATGGAACGATATGCAAGGATGAGTGGATAAATGGAATTATATACAACGATGAATAAATGGATGAAACGATATACAACGATGGATGGATGAAACGATATACAATGATGAATGGATGGATAATGGATGGATGGAACGATACACAACGATGGATGGATGGATGGATGGATATACAATGATGGATGTATAAATGGAACAATATACAATGATGGATGGATGGAACGAGATACAACGATGGATGGATGGATGGATGGATGGATGAAACTATACAACGATGAATGGATGGAATGAGATACATGATGGATGGATGAAACGATATACAACAATGAACGGATGGATGAATGGATGGATGGAACGATATACAACGATGGATGGATATACAATGATGGATGTATAAATGGAACAATATAAAATGATGGATGGATTGAACGAGATACAACGGTAGATGGATGAAACGATATACAACGATGAACGGATGGATGAATGGATCGATGGAACGATATACAACGATGGATGAATGGATATAAAACGATGGATGTATAAATGGAACAATATACAATGATGGATGGATGGAACGAGATACAACGATGGATGGATAAAACAATATACAACGATGGATGGAATGATATACAGTGATAGATGATGGATGGAATGAAATGCATCGATGAGTGGATAAATGGAATTATATACAATGATGAATGAATGGATGAAAATATATACAATGATGATGGATGAATGGATGTACAATAATGGATGTATAAATTAAACAAAATACAATGAATTGATGAATGGAACGATATACAACAAAGGATGGATGGATCTGCAATGATGGATGGATGTATCATGAAGGATGTATAAATGGAACAATATATAATGATGGATGGATGGAACAATATACAACAATGGATGGATGGATATGCAATGATGGATGTATAAATGGAACAATATATAATGATGGATGGATGGAACGATATACAACAATGGATTGATTGATGTAATGATAGTCAAACGATGGATGGATGGATGGATGGATGGATGGATGGATGGATGGATGGATGGATGGATGGATGGATGGATGGATGGATGGAACGATATTCAATGATGATGGATATACGATGATGGATGTAAAAATGAAAAAAAAAATTAATTGATGAATGGAACGATATACAACAAAGGATGGATGGAACAATATTCAATGATGGATGGATCGATATGCAATGATGGATGTATAAATGGAACAATATACAATTATGGATGGATGGAACAAGATACAACAATGAATGGATGTGTAAATGGAACAATATACAATGAATTGATGAATGGAACAATATACAACAAAGGATGGATGGAACAATATACAAAAATGGATGGATGGATATGCAATGATTGATGTATAAATGGAACAATATACAATGATGGATGGATGGAACGAGAATCAACAATGGATGGATGAAACAAAATACAATGATGGATGGATGTATGGAACAATATTCAATGATGGATGGATATACGATGATAGATGTGTAAATGAAACAAAAACATTGAATTTATGAATGGAAAGATATACAACGAAGGATGGATGGAACAATATACAACGATGGATGGATGAATGGATGGATGGAATGATAGTCAAACGATGGATGGATGGATGGATGGATGGAACAATATAAAACTATATAGAACGGTGGCTGAATGGATGGAAGAACATTGAACTATGTAGAACAATGGATACTTGGAACGATAATGGATAGACAGACAGACAGACAGACAGACAGACAGACAGACAGATAGATAGATAGATAGATAGATAGATAGATAGATAGATAGATAGATAGATAGATAGATAGATGATAGATAGATAGATAGATAGATAGATAGATAGATAGATAGATAGATAGATAGATAGATAGATAGATAGATAGATAGATAGATAGATAGATAGATAGATAGATAGATAGATAGATAGATAGATAGATAAATAGATAGATAGACAGATAACACACTGCAGCAGGCCGGGCGACAGACAGCTTGAGTCTGTGGTTTAGAGAATAAGCGGAGGAGCGATTATGATCTAATCCTCCTGCAGACGAGGTGCACAAAGCCCCAATCCCAGAATACACATTTAATTGAATCAGCGCTTGAGACAGTGGAGAGAGCAGCTTGTTAATGAAGAGTAATGGGGGAGATCAGAGCGGCGAGCAGGTTCTCCACAGAGAGATTACAGCCCAACTGAGAACACGCACAGATTGAGCCCCGCAATCACACCAAACCCCAAACCAAACACACCCGGAGAAAATACTGGGACACGGTTGGCGTGGCGGATTTCAAAAACCGTGTGGCTGAGAGTTTTCAAAGGCCGAAGTATGAAATATGATCTTGATTAAATTGAGTTGCATGCATAAATTATTAGAGGAAGAGAGAAAACAACATGGGCCAGGGGCCAATGACAAATTCTCATCTCAGGAAATGAGGGCTGCCGTTGCCAGGCTGAGGAATTTGTTTAATGACCTCCGCCTGTTCACGGTAATGTGATGGGAAAACAAAAACAATAAAAGTAGGGTGAAAAATGAAAATAATTATCCCTCAGAAAAAGAGTGGCCTGCAGTTATGGCTTTGTGTTCTTCACATCTGGCTTCGGAGATCTAATCAAACGTGCCGAATGTTTGAAGCGATGCTGGTAACAGTGATTCCTCATCTCCTGAATCTGCGCTGGGAGTGGACAGCCCATGACGATTAGTCAAACAGCAAACAGATGGTCAATTAACTTCCGTTCGTTAGCTTAATTGCATGAAAGAAATTGCTGCAAAGCCTTTCGGTGTGTGTGTGTGTGTGCCAGTACTCGAGGAATTAATTCATAACGTAATGCAAGGGTCTAGGAAACTTTAAAGGCAAAGTGTGTCATGACATTGCAAAAACAATGCCTGTTTTCAGACAGGTTTCCAGCATTCCACACATCTGACAAATCTGGCCACTCAAATACTGCATTCCAGAGAAGAGTCCAATATTTTACAGAAGCTACAGGGCTCCAGACCCTTCTATATCATTCCATCCATCCATCGTTGTATATTGTTCCATCCATCCATTGTTGTATATCGTTCCATCCATCCATTGTTGTATATTGTTCCATTTATACACCCATCATCATACATCCATCCATCCATCCATCATTGTATATTGTTTCATCCATCCATCATTGTATATCCATCCATCCATCGTTCCATCCATCCATCCAACCATCCATCCATCCATCCATCCATCCATCCATCCATCCATCCATCCATCCATCCATCCATCCATCCATCCATCCATCCATCCATTATTCTGTATAGTTCCATGAACTTCCATCCATTCACCGTTCTATATCCTTTTATATCGTTCCATCCATCCATCATTGTATATTGTTCCATTTATACATCCACCATTGTATATCCGTCCATCCATCGGTCCATCCAACCATCCATCCATCCATCCATCCATCCATCCATCCATCCATTCATCCATCCATCCATCCATCCATCCATCCATCCATCCATCCATCCATCCATCCATCCATCCATCCATCCATCCATCCATCCATCCATCCATCCATCCATCCATCCATCCATCCATTATTCTATTTAGTTCCATGAACTTCCATCCATCCACCGTTCTATATCCTTTTATATCGTTCCATCCATACATCATTGTATATTGTTCCATTTATACACCCATCATTATATATACATCGATCCATCGTTGAATATCGTTCCATCCATCCATCCATCCATCCATCCATCCATCCATCCATCCATCCATCCATCCATCCATCCATCCATCCATCGTTGTATATTGTTTCATCCAGCCATCAGTGTATATTGTTCCATTTATACATCCATCATTGTATATACATCCATCCATCCATCGTTCCATCCAGTCATCCACCCATCCATCCATCCATCCATCCATCCATCCATCCATCCATCCATCCATCCATCCATTATTCTATATAGTTCCATGAACTTCCATCCATCCACCGTTCTATATCGTTTTATATCGTTCCATCCATACATCATTGTATATTGTTCCATTTATACACCCATGGTAAATGGACTGCATTTATATAGCGCTTTTAACAGACCTACGGCCATCCAAAGCGCTTTACATTTTGCCTCACATTCACCCATTCACACACCGACGGCGGTGTCAGCCATGCAAGGCGCCATCCAGCTCGTCGGGAGCAGCTGGGGTTAGGTGTTTTGCTCATGGACACCTCGGCACTTGGTCAGGTGGAACCGGGGATCGAACCACCAACCTTCCGGTTTGTAGACAACCTACATGAACCACTGAACCACTGCCGCCCCTTCATTATATATACATCGATCCATCGTTGAATATCGTTCCATCCATCCATCCATCCATCCATCCATCCATCCATCCATCCATCGTTGTATATTGTTTCATCCAGCCATCAGTGTATATTGTTCCATTTATACATCCATCATTGTATATACATCCATCCATCCATCGTTCCATCCAGTCATCCATCCATTCATCCATCCATCCATCCATCCATCCATCCATCCATCCATCCATCCATCCATCCATCCATTATTCTATATAGTTCCATGAACTTCCATCCATCCACCGTTCTATATCGTTTTATATCGTTCCATCCATCCATCATTGTATATTGTTCCATTTATACACCCATCATTTATACACCCATCATCGTATTGTTGTGAACTTTTCTCTTCTAAAGTGTAGGAAACTCAGAAGATGAAAACCAGGAGACTTCGGGATCAAACAGAAGTTATTTTTAAATGAGAACTCTCTGTGCTGCAGGTTGTCCGTAAACAGTCTAACTTAACCGTACAAAACAATGCAATTTATCTACATTTCAGGGGGAGGGATTATACAGAAGGGGAGGAGACATAGGAAAATAGGGACACACCCCAAACATTCCTGTCTCATCAGCCGTAATTCAATCAGCATAACAGTGTCATTCAAACGCATAGATGCTAATCCAATCACTCAGGCAGTATTGCTCTAAACTTGTCATGGTAAATAGTCAGGAAGTGCATAAAGACAAAATACTTAATGTCTCAAACACTTACACGGCCTGACGTAATCTCCTTATAATTTCCTCAAGTTTACTTCAAAATGTAAAACACAAATATAGATAATGTTTTCAGTTATATTCTATTACATTGGAACCTAGATATAACAATGTATAAATTTGTAATCTTACAGTATATACATCCATCCATCATTGAATATCGTTCCATCCATCCATCATCCATCCATCATTGTATATTGTTTCATCCATACATAATTTTCTCTCGTTCCATCCTACCATCATTGTATATCCATCCATCCACACTAGGCCATTTTTAGGGGGGCTTCAGCCCCTAAACTTCTGTCCAGCCTCCCTAAAAATATGTGTGATTAACCTTTATAACATATGAAAATGGCGGCAGGCGCCTTCGTCCCGTCTTCTAATCAGTGTGTTCTTCAATCCGCTGTGGCAGTGAAAAGAGCGCACGTCAGAAGCAGAGGTGTGTGTGTTGATCTGAGCCTCATTGGTCTCTCGCCGCTCGTCAATGTCAAAATATTTGAGAAAACCAATCAAATTAGAGTAGGCAGGCTTTATGTTCACAGAAGCTGCTGAAGCTGAGCGCGAATATTAGCAGCAGAACTCGACGTCAAGTGCGACTTATGTAGCTAAACTAAACGTTTCATATTTGACAACTGCTTTTTTAAGTCAGAAATGTTAAACAAATGACAAAAATATTCAGGCAAATGAATAAACTTTTGCCTAATTTCACCATTTTGATTTGAATATTAGTAATATTAGTAAAAAATGTGTGCATATTGTAAATTTAATAATTCCATGTGCTGCTCTCAGTAAATAGAAAAACTTTTTTCAGCCTGTATTGGGCATAAGATTAGTAATGAATATGGGCATATTGTGAATTAATTTAACACATTTAGTTAGGCTACCTAGCTTTCCTGTTAGCCTTCAGTGAATTAACATGTCTACAAAAATGGTTCATAAAACAAATAAATATCAGTTAAACATATGTTTACTTTCTTCACTGACAAAAATGGAAAAACTTAATCAGTCATATCTGCCCACTGACATGGTTTTCAAGCTATTGTTATCTAATTTTTTGGCGTTCAGAACATCTTAAAGTGCACATATTTAAATCATAGAAATCAAAATTTTCTCGAGGGGCCATGCCCCCGAACCCCACTTATCTCACATTTGGGATCTCAGTGATTATTAACCTGCCTACATTGTGATTAAGGGATGTACAATATGGTCATGCAGAATGAGGCATTAATATTTGCTTCATAGGTATACGTAATAATAAACAGCCAATATCCTAATATGTATACTAATAAGCTACTAATTAATAGTGAGAATTGGACCCTAAACTAAAGTCTTACCAATTTTTTTTTTCATATCCACAAATGATCCTAAAATGAAAATCCTAGAAACGCCCCTGCTCCAGACTGCGACTAAATGGTGGCATTTTGCGACCTTTTTAACTGCTGGTGCGACTGAATTTGGTTGGAGGTCGCACTGGTGCCCAACTGATAAGAGCTGCCATTTCTGTTACATATGAGAAACATCGGACGGCAAACGAAACGATAGCGGAACGGAACCGCGCTACTCGTTTGAGCTATGCTGCGCCGTTTATCAGCTCAGAGCAATAATAGACATTGCAGCGCGAGCTCATACACGGGCCGATCTCGATAATGCCACACCTTTACTAAACAGCGTTTGAGATCCAGCGAGAACGCGTTTGAATTCACCACAGAATTAATAACATCGCTACTGCGAGACTTAGTGGAAGCATTTGGTGCAGAATCCTCTGTTATAAACCACAGATATCAGAGCAAACAGAGCTGACGTGGAGACCAGGAGAAACATTCAGGGGTCAGTCCACAAATCATAAACATTCACCATGGATTTAACGTAGTAACACCCTTATGGTATTGTGGAAGAAATAGTCTGATAATGTTTTATTTTAGATTTTTTTATACATTATTCATCTCAGGGTTCGTACAACCTTTAGAGAGTGAAATTCAAGCACTTTTCAAGCGTTTCACACTTTTTCCAGCAATTCAAAGCTCGAAATATTATCCAATTTTAATATTATTTTTAGTGTGGTGATTTGTAAAACTAAAAGCTTAAAGGTGCTGGTCACTTTATGGCAAAAAGAAAAAAATACTATAACCAGTAGTGTCAGGGATTCTGAAACTTAGGACCCAGATGCAGGGTGAACAATGAAGACTTTATTAACACGACTCTAGACAGGGCACAACAAGGAAGTGACAAGGTGTGAGTTCAAACAGCAGGGCAGGGGACAGACACCACGATGACAGGCAGGGAGGACGACCACTGAGACCAGTCCAGGGAGACCATGAGCTTGCGGATGGCTTTGGAAGCAACACCAGGCAGGGCGATGGTGGGAAAACCCGGACAGGAACGCCAGGAACCTGAGACTTGATGTCCTCTCCCAGAATCAGCTCCAGTCTTGACTGCCCGGGATAAAGCGACAGTGGCCAAGGGAGACTCAGGACACAGGGCAGGAACCAACACAAGACACACACACACGACAAGACAACAAAAGATAAACAAGAGCGAAAAATAAAACCTAAGAATAGGGAAACTGCAACTAAGTATCAGAAATCTAAAAAGGAAAACAAAAGAGATATAATAAACTATAACAAACAAGAGGAGCTAGATAAATACTAGAAATGAAAGACAAGTAAACAAAGAAAAGTAAAAAACCAAACAGCAACTATGCAGGAAACTAGAGAAAGAAAAATAAGATCACTAAACTAGAGAGAAAACAAAACCAAAGCTAGAGAAAACCAAAAAGTAAGGCTAGGGGAAAACAAAGCTAATAACTATAACTATGGCAAGAGTAACAGCAATCACAAGGACAAGATAAGCCAGACAACGAATGCACAAACGCAACGAACCAGCAAGGACATGAGGGAAAGTAGCACAATATAAAGGGACCAGAGCACATGAGGATCAGGTGAGCACAATTAGTGAAACAAGGACTAGACAATGACTAAACAAGGGGGCGTGGTAAAGGGAAACAAGGAGGCAGGACGAGAGGAACACACAAACAAAGACACAGCCATGTGCTCAAGCACAAGACAAACAAAGAAACACTAAACAAGGACAAAACAGACAAGACTGTCAGGGCAGGATCCTGACAGTACCCTCCCCCCAACGGACGCCTCCTGGCGTCCACACTGGGCAAAGGAAAAAGAGGTGGTAACAATTGGGAGGGTGGGCGGGGAACAAAACTGGGAGTACCAGGGCAGACAGGAAACCCGGGGGGCAGAACTGGGGAGGAAAATAATCCAGGAGAGTAGTTAGGGACTGACCAGGGAGGTGCTGACTTCGGGAACCCATAAGGACCAGGTAAAAGGGAGGGTGGGATGGGAGGGGTAGGGACAAAACTACGGGTCCTCCTGGGAACATGGGTTTGCTCTAATGGGTGGGGTTTGAAAGTGACCTTGGTGTCAGAAACAGTCTTAGGGAAAAGTTCTTGATTGGGGACAGATTTAGGGAAGAACTCAGGGACCATAACTGCATTGGCACGGAAGGTGGATCCTTGGGGAACAGACTCAGGAAACAACTTAACATTCCTCAAGACTTCAGGGACAGACACGGGACTTGACTCGGGAGCGCCCTCCTGGGCTGCACTGGCGAGTTCGGGGACTGGCTCGTGTGCGCCCTCCTGGGTAGCACTGGCGTGCTCGGGGACTGGCTCGCGAGCGCCCTCCTGGGTAGCACTGGCGTGCTCGGGGACAGGCTCGCGAGCGCCCTCCTGGGCAGCACTGGCGTGCACGGGGACCGGCTCGTGAGCGCCCTCCTGGGCAGCACTGGCGTGCACGGGGACCGGCTCGTGAGCGCCCTCCTGGGCAGCACTGGCGTGCACGGGGACCGGCTCGTGAGCGCCCTCCTGGGCAGCACTGGCGTGCACGGGCACCGGCTCGTGAGCGCCCTCCTGGGCAGCACTGGCGTGCACGGGGACCGGCTCGTGAGCGCCCTCCTGGGCAGCACTGGCGTGCACGGGCACCGGCTCGTGAGCGCCCTCCTGGGCAGCACTGGCGTGCACGGGAACCGGCTCGTGAGCGCCCTCCTGGGCAGCACTGGCGTGCACGGGGACCGGCTCGTGAGCGCCCTCCTGGGCAGCACTGGCGTGCTCGTGGGCTGGAGCCCGCACTGGACTGTGCACTGGGATGACTGCAGGAGCGCACTCGACCGGCTCTGGGATGACTGCAGTGGGTTCTGGGATGACTGCAGTAGAGCGCTTGGCGGGTTCTGGGATGACTGCAGTAGAGCGCTTGGCATGCTCACTGGGCTCAGGAATGGCTGGAGCCGACACTGGACTGGGCTCAGGAACTGGAGCTGGAGGCGACACTGGACTGGGCTCAGGGGCTGGAGCTGGAGCCGACACTGGACTTGGCACAGGGGCTGGAGCTGGAGCCGACACTGGACTTGGCACAGGGGCTGGAGCTGGAGCCGACACTGGACTTGGCACAGGGGCTGGAGCTGGAGCCGACACTGGACTTGGCACAAGGGCTGGAGCTGGAGCCGACACTGGACTTGGCACAGGGGCTGGAGCTGGAGCCGACACTGGACTTGGCACAGGGGCTGGAGCTGGAGCCGACACTGGACTTGGCACAGGGGCTGGAGCTGGAGCCGACACTGGACTGGGCACAGGGGCTGGAGCTGACAGATTCAGGCCCTCCTGGACCAACAGGTTAGGGGCCTCTAGAAGGGCATCTGACTTGCCAACATTAGCCTTCCTTTTCCTCCGCTTCTGAGGGCATGACAATCTGTACTCGACGGACTCTGGACTGGCAGGAGCGGACTCTGGACTGGCAGGAGCTGACTCGACTGGCTCTGGACTGGCAGGAGCTGACTCGACTGGCT
This sequence comes from Gobio gobio, assembly GCF_949357685.1. Lineage (NCBI taxonomy): Eukaryota > Metazoa > Chordata > Actinopteri > Cypriniformes > Gobionidae > Gobio > Gobio gobio. Next base: position 66,440,814 of record NC_137100.1, on the reverse strand, counting down.
CTGGACTGGCAGGAGCTGACTCCGGAATGACCGTAGCAAACTTGATGGGCTCAGGATGTACCACAGCACACTCTACGGGCTCTGAACTGGCAGGAACGGCTGGAACTGTCTTGGTGGAAACAGAGACTGATGCAGCTGTCCGAGCCGCCCTTCTCCTTCTCAACCTTCGTTTCTCAGTAGGATTAAACAGAGGTTCAATGGCTTGACTCGATGAAGGAGGAAGAGTGAGGTCATCACTACAGACAGGCTCTGATGGTGTCAGGATCTGCCAATCCCCGCGATGATGCAGGTAATTGGAGAAGTTCCAGAAGTCCAGGACCCGAAGTTGTTCCATTTCCCACTGTGGTAGAGGGTCATCCAGACAGATGTTAAAAGCATCCTTGAGGGCTGCATCATCGTACTCAAGGCCCTTAGCCATAGTCCAGAAGAACTGGGCAAAGGACCGCACCTCCCGGCCCTGTTGGCGAAGAGATGCCACTCCCCGCTGGAGCGCCACCCTCTCCTGAGCAGTTGCTGGAGGAACAATACGGAAGCTCATCCTGCTGGGTCCAAACTGGCTGGTTCGTTCTGTCAGGGATTCTGAAACTTAGGACCCAGATGCAGGGTGAACAATGAAGACTTTATTAACACGACTCTAGACAGGGCACAACAAGGAAGTGACAAGGTGTGAGTTCAAACAGCAGGGCAGGGGACAGACACCACGATGACAGGCAGGGAGGACGACCACTGAGACCAGTCCAGGGAGACCATGAGGTTGCGGATGGCTTTGGAAGCAACACCAGGCAGGGCGATGGTGGGAAAACCCGGACAGGAACGCCAGGAACCTGAGACTTGATGTCCTCTCCCAGAATCAGCTCCAGTCTTGACTGCCCGGGATAAAGCGACAGTGGCCAAGGGAGACTCAGGACACAGGGCAGGAACCAACACAAGACACACACACACACACACACGACAAGACAACAAAAGATAAACAAGAGCGAAAAATAAAACCTAAGAATAGGGAAACTGCAACTAAGTATCAGAAATCTAAAAAGGAAAACAAAAGAAATATAATAAACTATAACAAACAAGAGGAGCTAGATAAATACTAGAAATGAAAGACTGGAACTAGAATCAAAGAAAAGTAAAAAACCAAACAGCAACTATGCAGGAAACTAGAGAAAGAAAAATAAGATCACTAAACTAGAGAGAAAACAAAACCAAAGCTAGAGAAAACCAAAAAGTAAGGCTAGGGGAAAACAAAGCTAATAACTATAACTATGGCAAGAGTAACAGCAATCACAAGGACAAGATAAGCCAGACAACGAATGCACACAAACGCAACGAACCAGCAAGGACATGAGGGAAAGTAGCACAATATAAAGGGACCAGAGCACATGAGGATCAGGTGAGCACAATTAGTGAAACAAGGACTAGACAATGACTAAACAAGGGGGCGTGGTAAAGGGAAACAAGGAGGCAGGACGAGAGGAACACACAAACAAAGACACAGCCATGTGCTCAAGCACAAGACAAACAAAGAAACACTAAACAAGGACAAAACAGACAAGACTGTCAGGGCAGGATCCTGACAAGTAGGTGGTGGCATAAGAGCACATATTTGACTTATTAGACATTTCCACTCCTTAACCCTCTCGAGTCGGCAGTCGCGCTGGCTCGCTTTTTTTCTTATCAGTGCCAAAGAGACTCAAATAACTATGTTGTTTTTTTATCATTCAGGCAAGTGTTATACATCATTATAATCTGTTAAGTTTCAATTTTTTTTGTGTAAAGTCACAATAAAAACAAAATGTTGTGCTTTTTGCAAAATAAAGAAAACAAACATGATGCGCGATCTGCAGCCTCTCTCTCAAAGACGTTCATTCATTCAGTCTTCAGAAAATGACCTCTAGCTTAGTGAATACTTGTCTCACAAACATGAGACATATGTCTAAAGAAACGCTGAAATGCGTTTAAACAATGTAAACCAAATCGAAAACAAATATTCTGTGTTTATGTAATCTGTTTGAAAGCAGAAAGATGTCAGTCGTTCCTGAGCGGCTCATTATACACTAATGCGACCACGCCCACGGATCTATTGAGATTCTATTGCGTTCTATTGAGATTCAAATACTGAGGCTCCGGAGTCGACGCCCACACACACATCAACTCAAACAAACACATCAAGTACTGCATTCCTACTTCAACTACATCGTTTTGAGACGCGTTTAATAATCCTGGAATAATTATCCATGAAAAACTGTTCATTTCTGAAATCAACGGATTCCCCCGCTGTGTGTAAGTAGGCTAAGTTTACTCTGTAAGCATCTGTGAATATTAAACGCAAAAACGCACTGAACCTTTCTTTGTTTAAATTAGCTCAAAATTACTGTCAGATGTAAGTTATTACCTTGACAAACTATACATCATTTAAAAGATCTAAGACTCAAGCTTCCATTTTTGACCTCTGTTTTATTCTCAAAGTCATATAGTGACCGTAATTTGTTATATGTGTCAGGAGTTATGAATATGAAAACTGCGTCGGTACTTTTGATTGTAATATGAGCGTCAGCTGATCTCATTCATAAAAAACTCCTCTATTCTCGTCATGAAGACTCAACGACAAAACAACATCCCTCAGGGCTTTTAGTTCAAAAGTGTGCAGATGAGGAGAAACATTGATAGATTCTCATATGTCTGTGGTCATATATTATGGTACACTCTTAAAAAAAAAGGTTCTTAAATGGTTCTTTGACGGGGTGTATGGTTCCATGAAGAACCGTTTAAATCCAAAGAACCTTTACAATGCATAAAAGGTTCTTTGTAGCACAGAAAGGTTCTTTAGACTATAAAATGGTTCTTCACACTCAACAATCTCATGTTGTATATAATGTATTTCTTTCTTTTTCTGGAAAGTGAGATAAAGTGACCTAAATAATCCTGTGTGGTACAAAACCTGTCACAGATTCTGGTCCAGTCAATTCAGACTCATGTATATTTACATTTATGTATTTATCAGACTAAATATAGTGCAATATAAAGCATAAATTGAGTTATATGAATTGTGTTAAGGCGTTTATCAGTTAAAAAAACAAAAAAACAAAAGAAAACATACAGACCCCCAGACCCCATTGGGGCCGAGGTCCACCCACCACAGTTAAACAAAATCCTGTTAGAAACACTATGATTTTGTTGATTGATAGGAAACGTCAATGTATCTTAAGATAATTGTCATTCATATTAAAAATAAAAAAAATAGGTCTTTTTCAAAACCACAATCTGCCATCTGAGGTGGAAGCCTTTTGTAATAAAGCATACAATTAAACTTTATCTCAAAATGCCTTCCTATGCTCACATAGTCCTTATTGTTTACACATGCAACATTGATCCGTCAAGTAATTATAATCATCCTAATATGCATTTTAAATTATGCTGTTAGTTTGTGTGTTTAAAAACGAACCTGTTAAATTAATTCAAAAACTTATCTCGTAATACTCAGACTGGCAGCATAACTCCTAGCGGTGTTATGCTGTAATATACAGAATGAGAATCACGAATGAATCAGTGAATTAATCTTTTTATAGAACAGAATTGAACAAAATCCCCACTTGTCAAGTGTTATGGTTCTTCTGATAATGGTTTAGTATTCGGGGAAATGCACCTATTATAAGTCATGTCATGCACAGGAATGACAGGTCAATGACTTCATTCTTAGTTTGGAGTCGATTCTCAATTCTCGAAGCCTTTGAATCGACCAAGTGATTCTTTTTGGAATCGACTTCCAGGTTATTCCCCTCCCCCTCCCATCAGTTTTTTCTTTGCACGGTGCCGGTGACGAGGTGTGTTGTGTGTGTCCAGACTATAGTTTTGCGAGAGCCTGATAAGTGGTAAGTACTTTTGTAACTAATTTCAATTTTAAATAGCTTATCATAATGAGTTATCCGAACTTGTTGATTAATAAATTATTATTTGTTGTTGTTTGCCAGATGTAGTTTCGAGGTGTTTCTTCCCACTCACTTTAGCGCGCGCTGACTGAAGACTCTGACAGAAATCAACGGTAATTGTGCATATATAAAGCTCTTTTAAATAGCCAAAAACAAAAGATAAAGTATTATTTGTTGCTGTTTATATATTTGGTGGGAAATTATCTAATTTAATGGTTTTATCTATCTTGCCCAGATTTAGTTTCGAGCAGTTTCTCCTTTCACCTCAGGACGACAAAGCGAGTTCGTTATTTTTTGGACGTCTTCACAACGATCTACTGGTAAGTGAATTAATTTAATAATTAACATATGTGCTAAAATAAAACATTGTTCATTGATTTCTGTTTGTGTGGTTGTGTGTTGTGTAAAATACAACCTTAATCCAGTGAGGTAACGTTAGACTATAGTTTAGATAATGTTAACTGTAGTGTCCGATTAGGCCTTAGTTAAATTAGGACATTCAAGTAATCTGTAATGTATTTATGTGTGCTATTGTTAGTATTTTGCTTATTTGTTCCTATATTATTACTGTTTACTCGTCTTTTTTAATTAAATTTACCATTTAAAGTCAAGCTCCCTTGTGCTTTATTGCATTGCAAAATTATCATTGCAACATTGCAACAAAATTATCCCATTGTAGAAAATACATTGTTAGCAAATATTTGTGAGATAATTGTTATGGTAATTGATCAATGTTTATATATGAAGTGATCTCTTGAGAATAAATTTTTGCTGGCCTAGACTTTCAATAGACAGACAAAAAAGAAATGATATTAAAAATATATAAAAGGTCAATGAGCTGAATCTGATTGACTATCTACCCCAAAGACGAATGTTTGCATTTTTTTTATATTTTCAATAATTTAATTGAAAGTGAAGTGAACGTGTCGAGTGACTTTGTTAATTGTTTTTACATTGACTTAGGCAGGTTAGATAGTAAGAAAGTCTACTTACACAGTGATACATTTTGAAAATTTTTTACTTGTGATTTGCTTAAATATCTGATCCTTCTGCTACAGAATTTACAGAACACAATTTTGGCCTTTTATAGCATTACCTCTTTTAATGTGATAAAAACACTAAATAATAATTTTTACTATATATATATGAAAAGGCTTTAAAATGGACCTTGAAAGTGCTTGAATTTGACCTTGGAAAAGGTGTACGAACCCTGTATAATATTGTTAAAAATATATAGTTTATAAAAGTTAACCCTGATTACGTTTATTTCTTGCAAGCCCTAAAATACTGTGTTTGTTTTCACAGGATCCTCCATACCCAACCCCAACCGTCGTCCTAAAGGACTGTGAGAATGGGAACCCTTTAGCCAGTGGCAGCGTTTCCATTAGGATGGATGGAGAAGACATGGTTGAAGATGATGGGGGCATTGATGTTTCCTTGGCTGTTAGCCTGCTCTACTCTATGTATCAAATCTACAATGTTGCTTACCCAAAGTGCCTGAGAAAGACTGTGTCATTTTTGGAGGTTTTTGTTTTTAAAAGGAGTGGACCTGTCCCTGTTTGTGTGAAAAGAGTTTATAATTCTCTGTAGTACAGATCTGTCTTCTGCTATTCCTCCTACAATTAAAGGGATAGTTCACTTGAAAATCTAGCAAATCTTTAATACTTTCATTTGCACTGTTTTAATTTGGAGTGGACTGTTTATTGTAGAGTCTGTGTTATGCTCATTTCTGGATTATTGTAGAGTCTGTGTTATGCTCATTTCTGGATTATTGTAGAGTCTGTGTTATGCTCATTTCTGGATTATTGTAGAGTCTGTGTTATGCTCATTTCTGGTTTATTGTGGAGTTTCTGCTATTTTCACATTTTAAAATTGTGCAATTTTAACTTGATTCATGAAATGTATGTATTAAATGGATATATTGCTTCCATGTGGCACAATGTATGAAGGCAATAAAAAAATTTAATAAATCAAATTCCTGGATTTTCTTTGTATGTTTGTTTATTATGGGGTCATAAAGAACCATTTCATAAATGGTTCTACAAAGAACCTTATAAAGCGACATGAAGAACTTATATAGGTTCTTTAAAGAACCCTTGAGTAGAGTTCTTTGCAGCACTGAAAAAGGTTCTTTATGGCACCAAGAAACAAATAGGTTCTTCAAAGAACCTTACAGTGAAGGGTTCTTTGGGGAACCAAAAAAGGTTCTTCTATGGCATCGCTGTGAAATACCCTTTTTGGTTCTTCATGGCACCTTTATTTCTAAGAGTGTAGCCCAGTTTGTGCTGAATACAGTGTAATTACACTTTTGCCATTAATGTGTTTATAAGCAACTGAAAAAAACACAAATGTAAGAGCATGTCAAAACTTTTAAAGGGCCCCAAAACAGCTCAGACTCCAGAGGGTTAATATATGGAAAAAAGTAGGAAGTCACAAAGTCTCAAATTGTGACTGGATTACACAGAAAACAAGTAAAGAGTACTCCTTTTAGTTCAGTGTGATACTATAGAAGAACAATAGTACATTAAATAAGAGTGGAATATTACAATTTTCCTTATAAAAAGGAGGTTTTTGCACATTACTGTTGTCAATAAAAAGTTTAGCATAATTTTGCATTTTTTCTGCATAACAATTCCCGCTCAGTGCTTCACTGTTAAATTTCCAATAAACAAGAATGCACTATTATTAGTAACTGCACTTATTAACAAAACAAAGCAAAACAATAGTAATTTTATGATTCAATTAACCTTATGATACATTTTCCTCCAGCGCTGGTGCCACTGCTTTCAAATGTTAGTCTGGAGCCCTGTATTATCAAAGTATTTATTAGTAATACAGCGGAAATGAGTAGATTTGGTCAGCATGTTGATTCACAGAGTGCGCCCCTACATTTTTCTGGTTGTGCCCCTAAAATGTTCAGTTGGGGGCCACTGTGCTCCTAGTGAAAAAAGTTAGTCTGGAGCCCTGAGCTATGGTTTTATTAATTTCTGCTATTCCTATATAGGACATCCAATCTCAACCAGCTTAGGTGCCTCAACAATAAAAGAGTTGAAAACCATTGGTTCCCTTTCGAGGGAACTCCCACTGCATCGGAACGACGAATTTGGGGACACTCCCTAAGCAACAGCGCGTCTGAAGTATGAAAGAAATCAGGCCAATCCTGATTGGTGTTGCGTCATGACGTAACTATGACGGCATACCCGGAAGATACATAAAGGGGAGCCCGAGCATAGTAATGGCAGTTATCGCTCTTCAGCATAGCGCTCTTTGTGAAATCTGTCTGTCAATTTATTGTTGTACGTTGTGAGAGAGAGAAAAAGTGTGTGTGAAATGGCGACCGGTTCTGAGGAACCAGATGAGGTGGACATCGAAGCGGGTGGTGAAGCACCATATGAGTCGCCACTTCACCCACCCGCTCAAGAGGAACTGGTCGAGGTTTTGACCCGTGCGGTGGCCAAATTAAGAATCGATTGGCCACAGGAAAATGAGGAAATCCAGCCACCAAGCAGGCTGGATGACCGATTCCTTTCACGCCGGGCTCAAACACCTCGCCGGGGCTTGCCTTTTTTCCCAGACCTGCACAATGAGTTGTGCAAGTCTTGGAAAAAGCCGTATTCAGCGCGCGTTTCCAATCCCCCTGTATTGGACTATTCTAATGTCCTGGAGGCGCGTGAAGCTGGATACGGGACGATGCCGCGGGTGGAAGATGCTCTCGCGGGCTATCTTTCTCCCGAATCGGCATCGTCGCTGAAAGCCCCGGTACTGCCCACCAAGCCCGGCAGGGACACCTCAGCCTTGGTGGGCAGAGCCTATATGGCGGCTGGGCGGGCTGGTAATTCCTTGCATACTCTATCCATTTTGCAAGCCTACCAGGCCGACCTCCTGAAGGAGTTAGATGAGGGTGAGGGTCCCTCTCCAGGGGACATATTGGAGCTCCGGAAGGCCGCGGATTTGTCTCTCCGCATCACCAAGGAGACGGCCCGTGCTGTGGGCCGCTCCATGGCATCCATGGTGACTGTGGAGAGACATTTGTGGCTGAATTTATCGGGGATGAAGGAGAAGGATAAAACCTTCCTCCTAGACTCCCCGATCTCGCCTTCTGGACTGTTCGGCGACGCTGTTAATACCGTCGTCGACAGATTCCAGGAGGCGAGGAAGCAGTCAGCGGCCTTCCGCCAATACCTCCCTCGTCGCTCCAAAGGGAAGGCTGCCTCCAGCGGGCAGCCTCAGCCGTCCACCAGTTCCTCGCACCGGCAGGTGCAAAAGCAGAGCGTCGCCTCTCGAGCCCCTCCTCCTGGAGCTTAGCAACAGAGGCGGCGCTCGCACCTGCAGGCTTCCGCACCTGTGGGCGATTTGAGACAGTGGATTTATTCGCGTCTCGAGAGACGACCCACTTTCCACTGTGGTTTTCTCTCACGCATGCGGCCCCGCTGGGGCTGGATGCCATGGTGCAGACGTGGCCGAGGCTGCGTCTGTATGCATTTCCTCCAATCCCTCTGCTCCCGGGAGTTCTGGAGCGGGTCCGTCGACAGGGCGCCAACCTGCTTCTGGTGGCGCCACGTTGGCCGACTCGAGTTTGGTTCTCGGACATCATAGCTCTGCTGGCAGGTCAACCGTGGGAGATTCCTCTGAGGAGGGATCTCCTGTCTCAGGCAGGGGGCACGATATTTCACCCCCGGCCCGAGTTATGGAACCTTTGGGTCAGATACCTAGAGGCTGGCCTGCCGGCGGATGTGATCGAGACCTTACTCAGTTCCAGGGCTCCGTCTACAAGGAGACTGTACAGCCTCAAGTGGAATGTGTTTTCCACTTGGTGTAGAGGGCGTGAGGTGGACCCAGTTAACTGCCCAGTGGCTTCAGTGCTGGAGTTCCTCCAAGATCGTTTCTCTGCAGGGCTTACCCCGTCCACACTCAAGGTGTACGTGGCTGCCATTGGGGCTTTCCACACACCGTTGGGTGATGGGCCTTTGGGTAGGCACCAGTTGGTTGTACGGTTCCTCCGTGGGGCTCGGAGGATGAGGCCTGTGGCTCGTTCCAGAGTCCCAACCTGGGATCTGGCAGTGGTTCTCGAAGGATTGGCTGAGGCCCCCTTCGAGCCGCTAGAGTCAGCAGACCCAAAGAGCTTGACCCTTAAGATGGCCTTTCTCTTAGCCATCACTTCTCTGAGGAGGGTAGGGGACCTTCAGGCCTTGGCGCTTACGCCGACTTGCCTGGAGTTTGCCCCTGGCGAAGTGAAGGCCATCTTACACCCTAGGGCCGGTTATGTGCCCAAGGTGCCATCCAGTGTGGTCAAGCCTTTGGTTCTTCAGGCATTTCATCCTCCGCCTCACGTGACGGCGGAAGAAGGGAGACTTCACCTGCTCTGCCAGGTCAGAGCCCTTAAATTATATGTGGAGAAGTCTGCGCAGTGAAGGAAATCTGAGCAGCTATTAGTGTGTTTTGGTTCATCTAAGAAGGGGCTGCCTGCGTCAACCCAGACTATCAGTAACTGGATTGTCCAGGCAATAGCCACGGCCTATCAGGTGCGCAACCTGCCTTCACCTATGGCCGTGAGGGCACATTCCACCAGGGGCATGGCCTCTTCGGTGGCCCTCCTTTCTGGAGTCCCTTTGCAGGACATTTGCGAGGCGGCTGGATGGGCTACTCCGCACACTTTTATTAGATTTTATAGTCTGCACCTCCCTGCGACGCCCGGTGCTAGGGTACTCCAGTCCTAGCTGTGCCCAGTCTCCGGCTTCACACTAGGACTGGTGCTACCGACGGTGTGGCCTAGTGGGTACTCGTTCCCCAAATTCGTCGTTCCGATGCAGTGGGAGTTCCCTCGAAAGGGAACGGCTCGGGTTATGTATATAACCCTTGTTCCCTGAGAAAGGGAACGAGCACTGCATCTCGTCGCCACACCTCGGCAGGCCTGGAGCGCATACTTCATTGCGATAACTGCCATTACTATGCTCGGGCTCCCCTTTATGTATCTTCCGGGTATGCCGTCATAGTTACGTCATGACGCAACACCAATCAGGATTGGCCTGATTTCATTCATACTTCAGACGCGCTGTTGCTTAAGGAGTGTCCCCAAATTCGTCGTTCCGATGCAGTGCTCGTTCCCTTTCTCAGGGAACAAGGGTTATATACATAACCCGAGCCGATTCTTCTGTTCTGATGCTGCTTGGCAAAGCGTCGTCTAAATGCATGAATGTAAATGTTTAGCAAAATCATTCAAAGTCCTGGAATACACACATGACTAAAATCGATTGGCTTTCAGTGGTCAGATATTTCCTAATCTAAGCTGTCGTCCACAGCAATGAAACAGACGCTCTCTCTTGAAACACAAAATAAAATGCAAATACAAAAACACACAACTGGAGAAAGTCTCAGTCTGTTTGAAGCAGATATGACCTCAGAGAGCTTCAGCTTTAATATTAACTCTTTCCCCGCCAGCATTTTTGATCATTTCCACAAAAGTTTCATGGCCCCTAGAATATTTTGTTGGTTGAATACCTGAGCATGCAAAATATCAAAATAAAGAAACAGACCCTCTGCTTTTAAACAGAACAACGTTCATCATTTTGCTCTAGCTTCATGCTATTTTTTTTAATCAACACTTTAATGTGGGAATTTTTCATAAAAGAGCAATATTTTGAGCAAAACACTGAGAAAATCATGTTTTTGTCATCCAGATGGGATTCATAATGATGATCAAACACAGATGGAGTCCATCAACACCCCAAAGCTTCACAGTCCTAGAGCTCGTCCTGGGGCGGTATTTTAATTCAGTAACATTAGGCAGTTTTGACTTATATGATTAACCCTCATCCTTCCCTCACGGGTCAAAATGACCCGAAGCCCTAAAATTATACTTTTTTTTTTGTCCAGAAAGCTTATTTTATTTCAATAATTTCTATTTTTTAATGCAATTGTTTAGGAGATTTGTGTTGTTATTTATTGTATTTACCTTTAAATTACTAGATTTTATCAATAAATAGTAAACAAATAGCAATTTAAGCACATTCTTCATATTATTTCAACTTAAATTCAAAATAACTCACACTTTCATGCCTAACCCTTTTAATTCAGCTCAAAATATCTTACATTGGGTGTCTTTGCCTACCTCTTGTGGAAAAATAATAATATAACATGATATTTCATGACTGTAGATGGCCTTGTAGCTCAATATGGAGCAAATAAGCTGTTCTGCTGGGTCCTAAAGTCAGTTTTGCTTCAGAATGCATTCAGATACACATGTAGACATTATAAAACCATTTTTTTGGTAAAGTTTTAGCATTTTTAGTTTTAATTTTTAGATTTTTTCTAAAAGTGTACTAAACTCCTCTCATTCCGTTCATAAAGGGGGTCAAATTGACCCGCGAGGGAAGGATTTGTTACTTTTTTAAATTACACAAAACTCCAGTCAATTATAATTTTTTTGTTTATTCTTGGTTCAAGTGCGTGGTTCAAAGTCATAGGGTCTTGAACCACTCCGATGAACACTCAATTTTTATTTATTTATTTATTTATTTATGTTTTAAATGAGTTTCGGGTCAAAATGACCCGATAGAAGGATGAGGCTTAATGTTGATGATTGTTGGTTTTTTTACATATGCATCTGATGATATTGCTTGTTTCTGCTTCTTCTTTGCCTGTGTTTTGATTAGGAGATTCTGTACTCTTTCAGAAGATGTGTAATAGCGTCCCCTACCGTATAACAGTGAAAACATGGAAAGCCAGAAATGAATGAGTTAATGTAATAGACATTGTTTTGTACTACTTGGACATTTGGGGACTGTAATTTAATTTAAATTCAGGAAAAATTCAAAAATTAATTTAGAATCATTGAAGAAAACATTGCAATGCATTCAAGAATATAGTTTTCCACCCATTGAGAATCGTTGAGGAAAGAATCACGATGCATTGGAGATTTCATTTTTCTCTTATTACTATCTACAACATATATACATAATATATAAAGTGTTACATCTTTAAAGTTTTTACACTTTGCAAATCCAATACAGTATAAGGAGTATAACAGTCAAGAAGAATGAAGAATCAGCAAACAATCTGGAACTTTCTCGTTTTCAGTCATCATCAGAAGCAAAGAAAAGTCAGGGAGAAGCAAAAAAACGACCATTGGAGGCGACTCAAAATGTTGTGCCAACAGCAATGGCAGTGTCTCCATCTCAAATGTGCTATAATTAGCTCCAGGCCAATTAAATCTCTTTGAGAAATGGGACACTGGGCGGTCGGCTACACAACTCCACACTAACTCTCAAAGCAATGGCTTCAAGTGTAGTTTGGAGTAATAAGTAGTGCAGAGAGACTGCTACTACATTCAAAGCTTTCTGCCTAGTAGACCACATGAAACATGATGTGTGAACAGATCAGTAGGAGGAGCTGCACTAGCCACATCTGTAAAATAATGTTATGCCCCAAAACCTTTTTATTTCCATGTCTTTGCAGCTCTGCCAAGTTCCCATTTGTCTGTTTGGAAAATACACTGAAAGGAAGCTACAAAGGCAAAATACATTTCTACCCTAACAAAACAGAGCTGAACAAACTTCCTGGGCTTTATGTGATCAGTAACAAAAGCTTGTCATTCAATTATTTACCACGACACAAACCACACAACAAAAGTTGTGATGGATGAACACAACAACTCTGTAGACAGAACAAGCCCTTCAAATGACTAGGCAGAAGTGAGACTGAGTCAATATCGTAAAAAACTCTTTTTCATGTGACTGACAACTGTGTAGTGATTTTATCCGGGCCCACCCATGGACGCCAATCACACATCGCTTAAGATGTGGTCATGAGTACATCAGATGACCACTTCCTCCGTCTCTTAATCTGGGGCAACAGTTAAGGACTGTGTCCGAAATCACCCCCTATACCCTTAAATAGGGCAGGATCCGGAATTCGTTTCAACAGCCTTGAACACGAAGCTCTGTGGGATTGTGATCTCCTGGAGCATCAAAGGGTCCTTGTCTTCTGCCTCTCTGGGCCAGACACTTGGTCAATCCACCCTCGTCTCTCTGGCATGGAGACCTGGAACGTGCTGCATCTGTTATTGTCCCGCCGGGCAAAGACTCTGAACATAGTGTTCGTTAATGTCCCTTCTCTCACACACGGGAGCATCAGAACGTGGTTGTATCTGTTGCTGCATCACAAGTTGTAGACTTAGATCATGGAGTCTGTTGTTGTTGTCTCTCTGGACACAGGCTCAGAACGGTACAGTGTTTCTGTCCCTTAATGAACACTGTGGGTCTGTTTCTGTCTCACCTTCGTAAGCCCGAGACTCAGAAGGAGTGTCTATTGAAAGCATACCCTTTTTGTTTTCCGATACGACGGAGATTGCAATTTGACGCTTCTCCGTTCCAGTCCTGTGATTGGCTACTGGCACACGTGGATTTGCATAAAGCACACATTTAGAAGTTTTCAAAGCATCTTTACAATTTTACAGATGCATTTCTCACTTTCCAAACCAGCACTAGAATACCTTTGGCAATAGTCAAGTCAAGTCAAGTCAACTTTATTTATATAGCACTTTTAACAATGCAGATTGTTTCAAAGCAGCTTCACAGTGTTAAACAGGAAAATAATGCAGCATAATTTTACTCAGCCGGATAGCCGTTCCGGAGAAAACGGTGATGTCATCAGTTCATTTCAATTATCATACAGTGACAATGTGGGCATTAGATCAGGAATTTAGTTTAATAATTAGATTTATTTGGATATTTAGTTGAAAAATGTAGTGTCCCCAACTGAGCAAGCAAAGCCAGAGGCAACAGTGGCAAGGAAACCAAAACCCCATCAGGTGACCTAATGGAGAAAAATAAACCTTGGGAGAAACCAGGCTCAGTCGGGGGGGCAGTTCTCCTCTGGCCAATTAACAAACAGCGTATGATTATTATTCTGACAACTTTACAGGTCAGAGGTCACAATAGATCGGAATATTCGAAAGATCAGAGGCAACACGCCGGAGACGGGTTTATTGAGGATAATGTGTCGATTAAATAATTATTAAATAGGAATAATCGAAATATCGGAGTTATCACGCCGGAGACGGGTTTATTGAGGATGCCGTATTGATGAAACAATTATTAAAGTGCAATATTCGAAAGATCGGAGGCAACACGCCGGAAACGGGTTTATTGACGATGACATATCGATTTAACATTTATTAAATAGGAATATTGGAACAATCGGAGTCATCAATATTCTAAACCAATAGAGTCCAAACAAGATGGAAAATTATCTACCACTCATTCTTTCGTTTGTTCATGAACAGCTGAATTTGTGTATGATTTTACACTACAAATAGCTGTCACTGAGAATACTTATTTATCTTAATATGAATGCAATTTCAGTGTCAGGATCATCAGTATTTCAATCTCAATAGAACGCGCGATCCGTGGGCACAATCGCATTAGCGGATAATGAAGTGGCTCGCTGGTGACTGACATCTATCGCTTTTCAAACAGATTACATAAACACAGAATATTTGTTTTCGATTTGGTTTACGTTGTTTAAAACCTGACATTTCAGCGTTTCTTTAGACATATGTCTCAAGTTTGTGAGCCAAGTATTCACTGAGCTAGAGGTCCTTTTCTGAAGACTATCTGAATGAACGTCTTTGAGAGAGAGGCTGCAGATCGCGCATCATGTTTGTTTTCTTTTTGTTTCGCAAAAAGCAAAACATTTAGTTTTTATTGTGACTGTACACAAAAATAAAAAAGAAGTTTAACAGATTATAATGATGTATAACACTTGCCTGAATGATACAAAACAATAGAGTTATTTGAGTCTCTTGGGCACTGATAAGAAAAAGAGAGCCGATCGTGCCGGCGCGACTGCCGACTCGAGGGGGTTAAGGTTTCCAATCAGTTATGAATGGAATATTGTGATCTCTCTTTGCTTCACCCACTACTTCTGCATCCGGAGGTCCTGAGGAAGTTTTAAGGTAGTCACAGGCCAAAACCTCAGGAATTAGTCTCTAGATGGGTGAAGGGCAGAAACTTGATGTGGACCAATCAGAATCAGAATTTGACTTTATTGCCAAGTACACATGTACAAGGAATTTGTTGTGGTGTGCAGGTGCTTTAGGAAAATAAAAAGTGAGACTATTGACAATGAGAACCCAGACAGGAAATAGTGTCGTCCCAGATCCGGCCCACATCTGGTACGCGCGGAATCCACATGTACCAGATCTGGGCCAACACTATTTTCTGTCTGGGAAGTCCTGTCTTTGGTATCAGAGGTCTTCTTCTTGCCCTCTAAGCGGCGTCTAGCTGTTATCCTGGCATCTTTATCTGATGGCGTAGGACAGTTTGTTTGTGTTAGTCTACCAAGATCCAATCAAAATATAGCTAATCTTTGTCTAAGGTTACGGACAGATACCCCTTTTCCACCAAGGCAGTGCTAGAGCTAGTTCGGAGCCAGAGCCTAGTTTCAAATCGGTTCTTTGTGTTTCCACACCCAAAGCCCCAGCTCCGAGCCAGGAAAAGTGGTTCTTAAGTAGCACCAAAACATTGCTAGGCTAGAACAGGGCTAGAAGTAAGAACCGATTACGTCAGGCGCTGGGGGCAGGGTCAACAAGACCAACACAAACTTGAGATCCGCCATTTTTGAAATAGCGGCTAATGGAGCTAACAGCTGCTGCTCGTTTGTAATCTCCGTCTATACAAATTACGGCGAACTGCATGAATGCGTTGGATTCGCTGTGTTTTCGTTGTGTTTTGATGCCGATATAGGATCGTAAAGCCATGTGAATCAATAGTAACGCAACATTTGCATTGTTGATGGAAGGCTTGTTCACAGCGGTGCTGTGCAGAGACCGATCGCCGTATGATAACGAGTCCATCGAGAGCATATGACTCCTTATGCTTTTGATTCACTCATGCGTTTTTTTTTAATATCATACGTGGATCGGTCTGCGCAGCGCCAATGTATCTCGAACAAGCCTGGTGTGTTTGTGTTTCCCACTGCCCAGGGTTGCCAGGTTTTCACAACAAAACCCGCCCAATTGCTACTCAAAACAAGCCCAATCACGTTTCAGGGAGGCTTCCCCGGTAAAAATCACATTTGGGGGTAAAATATGTGTTTTTTTGGCATGGTTGCCTATTAAAATTCGCATTCCCGGGTCTAAATATCACATAATTGGGGTCGCTTCAACCCGCGGACATGAAAAACAGCCCGCGGCAACAGTGATGAAGTAGCCCAGTTGCCAACTTGGCAACACTGCCGCTGCCTCGCTGGCGTTGCTGAAACAGTGACGTAAGACCTGGCTCTGTTGTGGCTCTCAGCATGTGGAAAAGCAAACGGTTCTTAGAAGGCTCCTCAGTCGAACCAGCTATGAACTGGGACTAGCTCTGGCTCTGAACTAGCACCCGGTTCATTCTGGTGGAAAAGGGGTAAGAGAGGGGTCCGGCCACTGGGCAATATCACCACAACATCAATACACAAACTGTCTTCTGACTGACAAAAGATCAATCCAGAGAATCCTCTGTTGTGTTTAGGCACACTCCTTGACCACACACACACACGTTGGGTCACAATTCGATTCGATTTCGATTAACAAGCTTGTGATTTGATTCGATTTCGATTATTTAGGATATATATTAGGCACAATACATGGAAAAATGTTCCCAAGGAAAACAAATCTCTTAACTAATGTTGTAAACTATGGGAGTCAGTTGGTACTACATTAGCCATTAGGCAAAAATTAACTGATTTGTATACAAACACTTAAATTACACTCACTGATGTTTAATAATAATACAGTTATAATATTAACTTTACAATTACATAATCATATTTCTACTCCAATTCGTTTTTTGAAATAAAAAAATTTAAATGGTCCCACATGAAAAAATACTATAGTATATTATAGTAAAATTACTCTAGTAAATACTATAGTGTTTTTGAACCGTACTATAGTAAATATACTACAGTAAATTAACAAAGTGTAGTAAATACTATAATATACTACAATATACTACAATTTACTGTAGTATCTCTACTATAGTATGGTTCAAAAACACTATAGTATTTACTAAAGTAATTTTACTGTAATTTTACTATAATATACTATAGTATTTTTTCATGTGGGCTGTCATAAATTCTTGCCAGATTTATTCATACATACATGCATTAGATATTGAATGCATACGACGGGGAATAGCATACGACGGGGAATATAAGGAATAGCTAGAGGAATCTCTAGAGTTCATTTTTCTAGCTGACTAACAAGTTTATGGACACTGGATATTATTTTTCTATGGTATATCTGACGTTACATGACTTTGTTTACAAGCTGTTTTACTGACGTCTTTCTGCGGTTGAAACGCTGAGCGATTCCATGTGACATGATACGGATTTCGGTAAGTTGTACTGTATCTTTTAAGACACTTTCAGATGCTCATTCATGTTTATTTGGCCCTGTTATTAACTGGTATTAATGCGGAAGAGAAGATCAGTTCATATGCCGTTTCTCTTGAGCTGATCTCGCGCCACAGTGAATTTTGTAATAAAATGGACGTAATTTGAAATCTGAGACTTTGAATTTTTTGGATGGGAGGCGCACTACAATGTCCCATTTAATCATCAACTGAAAACAGGATGACTAATCGATTCTTGGGATTTAAGAATCGATATTGTTTCGTAAAAATGAGAATTGATTAAAATCGAGAAATCTATATTTTTTAACCCTGCCCTATTGATTTATAAGCTGTTTACCTCATCACACAAGGACAAGGATTTTGAATAGTGCCAACTTTGTGGGAACACACACACACACACACACAATCAGCATCAGAACCAAAGATCCCCAAAACCAAAACACACACCCTGCACGCCATGAGAGATCATGAAAGACTTGTAACAGGGTTAAAGAGATTTGAGATGTTAGCACCTGAATAAGTGAGGACTTTCTGGTGTTGTTCTGGTTTGGTTCAGCAGATGTTTGATCAACAACAGACGGTCTTTCTCTTCTGGGTGGAGGGTGTTGCGTGTGTGCTGTTTAGTTCAGTTTTCTGTATGATGGAGAAACCTGAGGCCAGAGTCACAGAACATTATCAAGCAACTGCCCTTTTCTTATTTTCTAACTCAAGAAATGTTTATGGGAATGCAAACTATTCCTAACTTTATTTTCAAGTATATTCTTATATTGTTTTCTTAAGATTATTTTAAAAGACAACACTTTGGATTCCTGTAAACGATGTTCTTAAAATCATATCAACTAAAGTCATGAACTCAAAATGGACAATTCTCAACCTTTTATTCTATTATATTGCAGTGTTTATTATACATGATTTATCCATGCACAACTCTTTTTTTATTTTTTATTAATGCGCCTCATAATGTTGGATCAAAATAACCTTCCCTCCCTCTTGCAGCGACATCTCTTCTCTGATGACGAGGGCGGGGCTACCTACGGTGGCCCAGTAGTGCAAATCACAACAAAATTTCCGTTGCGTTGTGGATTTTTTGTTGTGTTGTGGCTTTATTTCATTGTGTTGTGGCTTTTTAGTTGTGTTGTGGCTTGTTTCCGTTGTGTTGTGGCTTGTTTTTGTTGTGTTGTGGCTTGATTTCGTTGTGTTGTGGCTTGATTTCCTTGTGTTGTGACTGTATTTATTTGTGTTGTGGCTTTTCGTTGTGTTGTGGCTTGTTTCTGGTGTGTTGTGGCTTGATTCCGTTGTGTTGTGACTGTATTTATTTGTGTTGTGGCTTTTCGTTGTGTTGTGGCTTGATTCCGTTGTGTTGTGGCTTGATTTTGTTGTGTTGTGACTGTATTTATTTGTGTTGTGGCTTTTTGTTGTGTTGTGGCTTGTTTCCGTTGTGTTGTGGCTTGATTTCATTGTGTTGTGACTGTATTTATTTGTGTTGTGGCTTTTCGTTGTGTTGTGGCTTGTTTCCGTTGTGTTGTGGCTTGTTTCTGTTGTGTTGTGGCTTGATTCCGTTGTGTTGTGGCTTGATTCCGTTGTGTTGTGGCTTGATTTTGTTGTGTTGTGGCTGTATTTATTTGTGTTGTGGCTTTTCCGTTGTGTTGTGGCTTGATTCCGTTGTGTTGTGGCTTGATTCCGTTGTGTTGTGGCTTGATTCCGTTGTGTTGTGGCTTGATTCCGTTGTGTTGTGGCTTGATTTCGTTGTGTTGTGGCTGTATTTATTTGTGTTGTGGCTTTTCCGTTGTGTTGTGGCTTGATTCCGTTGTGTTGTGGCTTTTTCGTTGTGTTGTGGCTTGATTCCGTTGTGTTGTGGCTTGATTTATTTGTGTTGTGGCTTGATTTATTTGTGTTGTGGCTTTTCCGTTGTGTTGTGGCTTGATTTCATTGTGTTGTGGCTTGATTTATTTGTGTTGTGGCTTGATTTATTTGTGTTGTGGCTCGTTTTCGTTGTGTTGTGAACTTATGTTTGCTTTTTATATGTCGTTGAGTTGTGCACTACTGGGCCACCGTAGCAACCTGTCACTCACATGAGATCCACCAATAGCAAACCACCACCATTCAATCAATTCCCCACGGATAAAGTCAAGCCCCGCCCAACATTTGTTCTTGTTTGTGAAGCGTTTCACTCGAATATACGGCACAATAGGGAAGAAAGTAGAAGGATAAGGGAAATAAAGGATGGAATAACCTCCAAACGGTCTTAGAAATCCCAAATGCATGGTTAATGAATTGATTGTGTTGTTTCAAATATTAGCTATATATAATTCATGTTACTATTACTGTTACTAGGGATGTGCATGAGTACTCAGAAAGGACACGTTTTGCTAGTAATTTCACAGGCAGAGGTTTTGTGTGAAATGGATGTTTTTCTGATCTGCTGCCTTTCATCAGCAGGTGAATGGGAATGCTACGGGATTATTTTTACCTTCCAGGTATTTCAGACCCTCTTGAGACACACAATGTGGAGGCTTTTACAATATTACTATCAGTAACTGCGGCCACCAGTTACCACTAGCAATATTGTAAAAGCCTCCACATTGAAGAAAGAAAATATAAACACTTTAAGATTTTGTCAAGATAACAAATAGACACAGAAAAGGTTTCAGCGAGTCTCTAACTACACGTTTCCTGGGCCTACATTACCCCGGTGTCCGCATCTCTGCGCTGGCTTCCTGTGAAGTCTAGAGTTCATTTTAAAATTCGTCTTTTTGTTCGCAAGGCCCTTTCAGGTTTATCACTGCTATATACAAAGAGACATTCTTCACTTTTTTCTTCTCTGGCCACAGTGCTCAGGTATTCTGATCATTTTCTGTAAAGTGCTGTCGCTGTAAATCTAAGGGTGATCAAATCTGGAATAATATTCATCATATAGTATACAAATCATTTTAAACGCTTTGACTGTACATCTACAACCATTTAGTTGAATTACAGATGTAATGGCTGCATATTTTCCCAAACTCCAACCGAAGAACAACAGAACATCATTGGAAAAGCTGTCAAAATCCTTCAGTGTTAGTCTCCAGAATTTACTATGGATAGGGCTATGGATTTTAGGGACAGACCGAATTGCTTCAATACCATTGAGTATCATAAAAGGCCTAGTCGATCAATAATACATTTCAATTTCTAAGGGGTTAATCTTGTCAACGTCAGTAAGCCAATAAGCATGCAGCATGATTGGCTGTGGCTGAAAAACACTAGTTTATGCTGCGGCGCATCACATTATCATGGTCAATGCTTGTGTTTATATCGGCACAAGGACAGAACAAAACCTTGTCGGAGCTGTGATGCGCCGCAGACGTGTGCAGTGTAAATAGGGGGTAAGTGTCCCAACCCACATAGATGTAAAACATGTGGTGTGGCTACATTTCACCAGGCTTGATGCCAACAGCGCGATATTTGCAACAAGATAATTGCTGCCAAGAGCGGCAGCACAACAAATCTGAAGTACTTGACAGTGCACGGAATAACTTAAACTTAAGAGCAGAAAGTTGCTACTTGCCTCACAGACATAATAAATAGTCCTGCAGAAAGCTTGAAATGTCTACAATTTCAATGAAAAAATTAATGCCCATTTGTACAAGACGTAATAATGATGTCTCCAGAGTGTGTCTGTGAAGTTTCAGCTCAAAATACCCCACAGATTATTTTTATAACATGTTAAAATTGTCACTTTTCGAGGGTGAGCAAAAACGTGGCATTTGTGTTGTGTTGTGGCTTGTTTTTGTTGTGTTGTGGCTTGATTTTGTTGTGTTGTGGCTGGATTTATTTGTGTTGTGGCTTTTTTAGTTGTGTTGTGGCTTTTTTAGTTGTGTTGTGGCTTGATTCCGTTGTGTTGTGGCTTGATTTTGTTGTGTTGTGGCTGTATTTATTTGTGTTTTGGCTTTTCCATTGTGTTGTGGCTTGATTCCGTTGTGTTGTGGCTTGATTTTGTTGTGGCTGTATTTATTTGTGTTTTGGCTTTTCCATTGTGTTGTGGCTTGATTCCGTTGTGTTGTGGCTTTTTCGTTGTGTTGTGGCTTAATTCCGTTGTGTTGTGGCTTTTTCGTTGTGTTGTGGCTTGATTCCATTGTGTTGTGGCTTGATTCCGTTGTGTTGTGGCTTGATGTTGTTGTGTTGTGGCTGTATTTATTTGTGTTTTGGCTTTTCCATTGTGTTGTGGCTTGACTCCGTTGTGTTGTGGCTTGATTCCGTTGTGTTGTGGCTTTTTCGTTGTGTTGTGGCTTGATTTATTTGTGTTGTGGCTTGATTTATTTGTGTTGTGGCTTTTTCGTTGTGTTGAGGATTGATTTCTTTGTGTTGTGGCTTGTTTTCGTTGTGTTGTGAACGTATGTTTGCTTTTTATATTTCGTTGTGTTTTGCACTACTGGGCCACCATAGCAACCTGTCACTCACATGATATCCACCAATAGCAGACCACCACCATTCAATCAAATGTCTCCAGAGTGTGTCTGTAAAGTTTCAGCTCAAAATACCCCACAGATCATTTTAATAACATGTTAAAATTGTCACTTTTCGAGGGTGAGCAAAAACGTGGCATTTTTGTGTGTGTCCCTTTAAATGCAAATGAGCTGCTGACGACCTTTCAAGACGAGGGAGGAGCTTTAAGAGCTTGTGTTAGCAGCTCTGATTACCTCACGCAGACACACACTGAAAATGTCCGAAACTTCAGTCGGACAATGATGTAGAGACTCAAGAAGAAGAGACAACATCTAGAATGAGACAGGATGGTTCTGATTGGTTAGTAGATGAATTTATGAGTTAACGATCTTCAGTCATTGATTAGCATATTCTGAGATAATAATCTTTAAACCGCTGGTGTGGGAACTGTTGTGAGATGAGCCAGAGAATATCTGCTGATGAAGAGAGAACAGGGATAGTTTAGTTTATTTACGGTTATAACTGAAATCTTGCTTTATGACATACTATTGCATTTGTGTTCGTACTGAATCAATAAATTTGAAAGATGGACGACAGCTTGAGTGACTCGACTACAACAACTCTTCCTCTTCTCAACATGGCCTTTGTTGTGTGTCCCCGGGGGCGGGGTTTATGTAAATGTTAGGGTTTGTGATGTCACTAACCCGTGAAGAAGCTTGTTGTAGTCCCAACCAGCCGTTTGTTGTAGTCCTTAAAAAGCGATTTCTGTCAAATAAAATACAGTATCTCCCTTTGCTTTGAGCTTTGAGCATTATAACTTTGCAGATGTTGCTTATGCTCAAACAGTGACACTACACACTCACTAAAGTTAAAATTCTGTTATCATAATCAATCACCCCTTTAAGCAGACAGTCTACTAATACTCTAATGACTGCTAGTTGACACACTCACTGCTAGTTGTTTTAACCCAGCGATTGGGTTGTTTTAACCAAGCGATTGGGTTGTTTTAACCCAGCGATTGGGTTGTTTTAACCCAGCAATTGGGTTGTTTTAACCCAGCGATTGGGTTGTTTTAACCAAGCAATTGGGTTGTTTTAACCCATCGATTGGGTTGTTTTAACACAGCAATTGGGTTGTTTTAACCCAGCGATTGGGTTGTTTTAACACAGCAATTGGGTTGTTTTAACCCAGCGATTGGGGTGTTTTAACCCAGCGATTGGGTTGTTTTAACCAAGCGATTGGGTTGTTTTAACCCAGCGATTGGGTTGTTTTAACCAAGCAATTGGGTTGTTTTAACCCAGCGATTGGGTTGTTTTAACCAAGCAATTGGGTTGTTTTAACCCATCGATTGGGTTGTTTTAACACAGCAATTGGGTTGTTTTAACCCAGCGATTGGGTTGTTTTAACCCAGCGATTGGGTTGTTTTAACCAAGCGATTGGGTTGTTTTAACCCAGCGATTGGGTTGTTTTAACCCAGCAATTGGGTTGTTTTAACCCAGCGATTGGGTTGTTTTAACCCAGCGATTGGGTTGTTTTAACCAAGCAATTGGGTTGTTTTAAGCAAACATTTAACCCAACCGCTGGGTTAAAACGACCCATTCACTGGGTTAAAACAACCGAATTGCTGGGTTAGTCCATTTTCAACCCAACTTGGGTTGTTTTTAACCCAGCATTTTTTAGAGTGCATGTAGGTGCAACGCTACTTATAATTAGTAAAATGTCTAAAGTGGACTACCAAAACAAAGAGTTGCGTAGTTTTAGACACTGTTTGCAATGAGAGTCTATTATCTCTCTTTCACCCCAGTCGCTCCTGCGCCATTAATATCAGACCTGGTATTCTGTCCAAAAGAACAGATGCCCGCTTCCACTGCCCAGGACTCCATACAAAGGGCAAAACATGCCATTGACCATCACTTATATCATAATTGAGCCTTATTCTCACAGTATGCACTGTATCTGTGCACAGTTTGCACAGACGTCATCACACATAGTGGCTTCGCTCTGCTATGAAAGTGAGAGGTAAAATTATTGATAGTTTTGCACTCATTCATTAGAGTGGAGGTGTTGAAACTGAAGTGCCATCTGTAGTCAATCCACGGGGTCTTAACCAGCAGCATTTATTGCACATATGATTACGGGGTGGCGTGCTGTTTTCTTTACAAGCCATCTGTCCAGGAGAGCCTACAGGAGAAGAAAAAAAAGGACTCAGTGTTGGAAAACCTGAATCACACATTAACTACAAGGATCTCATTCATTTTGTTTTAGGCCAATAGAGTTGTTGGACAGAAATCTACATGTTTGTCACCTAATGCATAACAGCTTGATCCAATAACATCCTATAGAGCGCAACAACCCACCTGCCCTTCCTGGACACTCGCCAATTTCCACTGCTGTTTTTATCTTATTAAAGGAATGATGAACTCAGAAATGAAAAATCTTGTACATACAATAATAGTTAATGGAGCTATACCAAAAAAAAAAAAAACAACTCCCAGAATTACAGTAACAGTGGTGCATGTATTGAAATTGAGTTTTGATTATTTATCATACGACTATTTTAATGGTCCTAGAGATAAGCAAAGCTGTCGTTGAATTAAAAGAGCTCAAAACTTGCTTTTGCATTCCACAAAAAATAAATGTGATGCTGTTTAGATTGACAAGAAGGTGAATAAATGACAGAATTCTCATTTCTGAGCGAGTTATTCGTTTAAAACTTATCGGTCATACTTTATTGTTAAGGTGCCTTTGCTACATGGTAATTGTACAATTATATATTGCATAATTTTAATTAACAACATGTAATTACTATAGTGTTACACTGTAAAACCTAATATGTTGGCATTACTTAAAAAACAAGGTAATCAACTCGAATATTAAGTTAACCCTCTCGATCGGCTCTCTTTTTTTCTCATCAGTGCCCAAGAGACTCAAATAACTCTGTTGTTTTTTATTATTCAGGCAAGTGTTATACATCATTATAATCTGTTAAGTTTCTTTTTTTGTGTACAGTCACAATAAAAACAAAATGTTTTTGTTTTTGCAAAATAAAGAAAACAAACATGACGCGCGATCTGAAGCCTCTCTCTCAAAGACGTTCATTCAGATAGTCTTCAGATAAGGAACTCTACCTTAGTGAATACTTGTCTCACAAACATGAGACATATGTCTAAAGAAACGCTGAAATGTCAGGTTTTAAACAACGTAAACCAAATCGAAAACATATGTGTTTATGTAATCTGTTTGAAAAGCGATAGATGTCAGTCACCCGCGAGCCACTTCATTATCCACTAATGCGACCGCGCCCATGCAGCGCGCGCTCTATTGAGATTCACATACTGACGATCCAGAGTCGACGCCCACATTAACTCATACAAACACATCTAGTGAAGCACTGTATAGTTACTTCAGCTACATGTTTTGAGACGTTGATTTATTCTGCTCATGAAAAGCTGTTAATTTCTAAGAGCTAAGGACAGATTATAACGTGTTTATTGTAAAAGAGCCCAGTGTCACATCAATAAAGCTTTTATTCGCAAATGTCTGCTCAGATGCTATAAATATAGTACCAGTCAAACGTATTTTTCTTCATATTGATGTTTAAATATTATAGCCTAATGGTATTTTTTTTAAATTAATATCAAAGTTTGTCAGAAATGATTCTGGAGTTTTGTTTTGTAGAAAGTTATTTTTATTTTTTTTGTAGAAAGAGAATTGCTTCCTTTAAAGTGAATTTTTTTTTTGTATAAATTGTATCTTAATTTTAATAATTTTTTTATTAATTTTTTTAACATGAGACTACTTTTAAAAACAAAAAATAGTACAAAAAATTTAGAAAAAATGCTTTTCTTAGTCATTTTTGTCTTGTTTCTTGTCTAAATATTTAAACATTCTTAAATCAAGATGCATTTACTAGATAAGTACAATTTCAACTAAATAAGAAGAGCATTTTTTTGCTCTCTCAGTCAGGTATGAAGCTCATTCATTATGCCGCTCATTATACAGGTCATTATGCAGGTTATAATGTTCTTTTGTCATCTCAGGTGATACTCATCATTATTCATTAGATATCACGCCTCCTCGCATACTGGCTTTGTGAAGAAAAACTGTCTTACAAATTTTAAATCAGTGTATTGTTTTATGTGAATGAGTAGGCTCAATGATTCTCACATCAGTTTGAAGCAAAAACTCTAGACAAATACACCCATTAGTCAAAAGTCTTGTGAACACATATCTATTGTGTGTTTTGAGGCCTTAATTTTAAAGCAAATTTTTATTTTTTTCAAAAACCATGCATAAACATTTTTCTCTCAAAAATACAAGCATGTACATACATATTGCTCACATATTATGGTAGCCCAGTTTGAATACAGTGTAATTACACTTTTGCCATTAATATGTTTATAAGCAACTGAAAAAAGCACAAATGTAAGAGCATGTCAAAACTTCTAAAGGGCCCCAAAACAGCTCAGACTCCTAGGGCTTAATATAACTTTACATTTTGATTTTGTAATACCTAGACACAGGGCCTGATTTACATATGGGCTAGGTGGGGCTGAAGCTGGATCAACTTACGCACAGCGCTAACAAACTCGTTCGGTGCTTTCGCCGCTCTATTTAAGTTCCATTTGAATTTGATACAAGCGCAACATCATGTGTACAGTAAAGGCTATGTGGCGAAACTAGCTGAACCAGACTGAATAGCTCGGACCATGTAAACTGAAGTGTTGAGGTAAACTATAGGCTGCCTAAGTTACACGATGGCCGTAGCCAGCTATGAGGTTTCCGAGGTCCGGACCTCTGTATTTTTCCAAGGTGTACATAATAAATGTTGTGAAATATTTGACTAATAGAGTATTAACACTATTAATGCTGCAAGGATATCTTCTTATCTGAGCTGCCCTCACTCACTGCTCGTCAATGTCAAAATATTTGAGATGACCAATCAAATTAAAGTAGGCGGGCTTTATGTACACAGAAGCTGTTAACGGTGCAAGATGTAAGTAGCTAAACTAAACGTTTCATATTTGACATATGTTTTAGGATAGGATAGAAATGTTAAACAATGAAAAGACGATCAGACAGAGCTCAGCTTTAGGAGGGGAAAAGACAGGGCAAGAGAAGGAGACGGTGATGGAAATGATGAGAATGATAGAAATGAAATGAGGTCTCTCCTCTCTGCAGGTATGACAGATAATCTACTGCCTACTAACATGGTTTTGAAAGCTTTTTTGCCTTCAAACATCTTAAAATGCACATATAGATCAGAGAAATAAACTTTTTCTTTGCCCCCCAAACCCCCCTTTATGCTGTTAATGTGTTGCAGCCTGGAATATTTATGTATAGCCCACTTAATATTAAAATGAATATTCAGACAGTGTATACTCATTGTATCTCTGTGCTTTGAAGATTTTGCTTTTTTAAAATACTAATTATTTCTGCGATAGAAAACGTTGTGGCACTAAGATCGGCTACTATGGGGGCCCTTGGGTTTGTTATAGCCCAAGGGCCCTGCGTGTTCTTAATCCGGGCCTGCCTAGACATGTTATAAGCAATTTAATGAAAATATTAACTAATGTAATGATTGCATAAACATATCAATTGCACAAAACAACATGTACTTACTAAACGTACTTACTATTGGTTAACACGGTAAACATAACTCTATAAAAACAGGTTACATCCATCAAGTTAACAAACTCAGATGAAGTTATCAACACTTTAAATGCTGATTTTGTGCTACACAAACATTACAGCTAGTGTTGTTGATTTGAGCTCAGGGACTCTTATGTTGAAGTTTTGCTGTTCCCATTATATCGGAGTTTTAGTTCCTGGGTTAATTTCCCGTTTCCTTTGTGTCCAAGGTTTAGAAGTATTTCTAAGCACAGATCTTCTGATCAGTTAATGTCATGCATTCTGATTTATTTACACTGTTAAAGAGTTGATTCTCATGATAAACGGGGCCAAAATAAAAAAATAAGTTTGGCGTAGTATTTATGTGCCCAATACACTCCTTCAGGATTCGAACAAGTGTCGGAAAGTTTTTTTTAAATATGGCCCTGAAAAAAAAGTTTCTGTCCCAAAAGCAAAAACTCAATTAATTTAGATTTTTTTCCCCCCAGATATCAAGAAAAAATATTGCATGTCATTTTCCTTAGTAAAAGCATATTGATTTAAGAATGTTTAGATATTTGGACTAAAAAAAAGACTCAGGAAGAAAAGCTTTTTTTTTGTAGTGTGGTTTGAGTTAGAGTTCTAACTCAGTAATAATATTAACATTTCAGCGATTAAAACGTTTTGGTTGATGAAAGTTTTACAGATATTGTTAAATATCTATAAATGTACATCTGTGTTCTATCACAAGCTGCTTTACTGTCAGCTCAAGCTTTCCTCAAATCTGTCATGTTTCCAAGAAACAAAACATGTCTAAATATTGACTAACTCATGCAATTTGGTTGCTGAAACATCATATTAATTCCTTTAAATAGCACACTTTGTGCAAAAACATGCAAAATAACACTTCATTTCAACATTGATTCTCATAATTTCTTAAACTGCTGCAACTCGCTCAGTTATTGTTATTGTACAGTTATTGAGTTAAGTAAGTACTTTAGTAATAAAGAATCAATATAAAGGGTGTGATAATGAAGACGACCAGGTTCAGGGAATCCAGGGAGAGCGGGAGATGATGAGGGAGTGCAATCAGGTGTGAGGCAGGGAGGATTCTGGGAAATGGAGTTCAGGGCAGGCGTGGATTGTGACAGTAATGAACTCATTTAGTTATTAGAATTAGGGCTATTTTAGTATTTGTTGAATTTAGTATTTTTAGCAAGAAAAAAATGGGAAAAAAAATAATAATTTTGAAAAATGATATTTTATTCATATGTTATGATTTGGGCTGTCAAAAGATTAATCGCGATTAATCGCATCCAAAATAAAAGTTTGTGTTTACATAATATATGTGTGTGTACTCTGTTAATTATTATTTATATATAAATACACACCAGCATGTATATATTTAAGAAAAAAATATTATTTTTATATATAAAACATTTATATTTATATATATTATAGATTATATAAATGTATATACATGCAAATATTTCTTAAATATATACATGCTTGTGTGTGTATTTATATGTAAATAATAATTAACAGAGTACACACACATATATTATGTAAACACAAACTTTTATTTTGGATGCGATTAATCGCGATTAATCTTTTGACAGCCCTAGTTATGATATGTCCTCTGTAGTTTACACCAGGACTCAGCTGTTTAAAAAATAAAATGACATGAAATTGCATGTATAGGCAAAAACGATGGGATTTATTTGTAATGCACCATTCAATTTTTAGGTTTCAGGATTTTTTTAAAACTAACTTTAAAGATGATTCCGAACTATGTTATGAAAGATATAACGGAATGCATTGATATGTGTGTGAAATTGCCATACTTGGGTTTTCCCATTCAATACAATGCATCTAATTAGCAAATTAATGTGTTCTCGGTGCAACATGTAATGAGTGTGGAGTAATAACTGGCAACATTTTCATAATAATATCTAATATTTCATAGGAATATTGATATGTAATTTCTTTCCCTATTCATTTGTTATGTCTCCAAAACGCCTGATAAACATGACTTAAGTCCTGGCGTCTCTACAGTGGTCATTTATGAAATCAATGCCCTGTTTTGTAACAGAAAGTTACATTTTGATTAGAAACCCCATAACATTTTCCTGAGATGTTGATTTATAACAAACAATTTGAAAATGAATCCGATTTAAATTATAATTAAAACATATTATCATATTTCCATGAGAGTGCTAGACATTAATGTCAGCCGTTTTTATAGACCAAGAAGAAGTTGTTGTCCTGGTGAAACCTCCAAACATTTAGTATCTCTGCAAAGCCCCAAATGTGCTCTTTACAGGACATGTGACTTGTATGATGTCAGAGAAATTCCCTAAAATATAACGTCCACTACAGTGGACAAAAGTCTATTCGTGGGCCCTATAGTAAGCTCATGCAATGCACTGTAAAATAAAGTGATTCCCTTCTCCGTCCCACTGTCTTCACTCCTCATCACATCCGATTGTTATGAGCGCTCAAATTCAGCTCATTAGTCGTATTTCTGTCTTGCTCATTGAGAAATAACAAGAGACAGTCCGAGAACAGACGACGACTCCTGTTGACTAATCTCTCGGCCGCTCGGCAGGACTCGCTTAATAAGGGCCAGGATTGTTCTGTCCTATTGT